>NC_056747.1:463526485-463826485 GCF_019279795.1 Protopterus annectens
CATATCTCTCAACTGTTCAGAATTTCGCAGAATGTCCAAATTTTTGGCTCATATTGTTGGTCTGTGTTCCTCCTAAAGTTTTGGCTTTCTGGCAAATCATTGAGGATTGAAATCACTAAATAAGGATACATTTCAGTTTCAGGCTTTATATCCTTCAGAAAAATGCATGCTTATGCAAAACATGTTATTGTAGCAACTTAATATGTTTATAAAAGCAACATTTAAATTCTGTCCCTGATTTTAAGGCTTTGTCCCCCATTATTTTTGTTGTCTAGATTTCTTGCTTTTACAAGTTGAGAGGGTATGCATGTGTGAATTTGAATTCAGGGCTTTACTTGAACACAAATCTGAAGATGTTTTTTTTAATCTGTCAAGGAACGAAAACATTCTGTTAAATAAACTTTGTCAGGATAAATCTATTTGAGTTATGAAGCCGGATAAAGGGGGTGGGGTTGTAATAATGACTAAACAGGAATACAGCCATAGAATGAATGTTTTACTTCTTGATGGGACGGTTTATGAATAAATTTCTATAAACTTTGTCAACATTTCCTATCATAAAATAGATTTATTGTTGAAAGACATGCAGGACCAAGGACAAATTGATGTAGGTCTATCTAATCTTCTTTTTACTAAATATCCTAGGGTGCCGAATATTTTCGGCATCCCAAAGACACATGAAGATAGGAATAACCTGCCTATGAGACCAGTAGTGAGTGCACATGGATCCAAGAGTCATTCTTTAAGGAAATATGTTGATTTCATGCTCAAAAATGTCCTAAATGGTGAAGAACACATTTGTGTTGATTCCTGGCAGTTCTTAAGTAAACTAAACAAACTTCCCTATGACAATAGAACATCTTTCCTCATTACTGACGTGATCAACCTTTTTAATGTTATCCCACATTCAGTAGGGATTGAATGGTTTGAGGAATTTCTTTATGAAAGCCAGGTATTTAGTAATGATCAAGTGGCAGTATTGATGACGCTTATGGAAATTATTTTAAAATACAATTTTGTCTTTTTTCAAGGACAGTATTTTGTACAGAAAACAGGGGTTGCCATGGGGGCCTCTTGTGCCCCCATTTTTGCTAACATCATTATGCTAATGTGGGAAAGTTCCTTTTTACATCTTCCTTTTCTAACAAGTGGAATCTGTATGTACGTTACATAGATGATTTGTTTTTTTTTTTTTGTGGAATGGAGACAGTAACAATGTACATGAAATTTTAGTTTACTTAAATGGTACTACCGAGTTTTTAAAGTTTACTCACTCACATAGACTGCATGACGCTAATTATTTAGCTGTACAGCTTAAGAAGGATGTGGGGCACTCACAATTTGTAAGTAGTCTTTATAGAAAACCTACCTACAATAAGTCTCCTTCATTACCAAAGTAACCATCCAACACACGTCAAAAAGAGTCTAGTTAAAGGTCAATATGTGAGAATCTCAAGGATGGTCAGTAGGGATGAAGATTTCCACTTACAATGTAATATAATGAAGGAAATGCTTCTTTCTAGGGAGTACCCTATTGATTTGGTTGAGAATGTGTACAATGAAGTTTGGAAAAAGAGGGCTGAAGGTATTTTCAAGTCCTTACTAAATGTGGATCTGGATCCCAACTTTAGTATCCATTCTACCTTTCAAAGAAGCAGTAATAAGGAATATTCTTGTTCATTACTAGATTTTCAGCAGATCATCAGGGTATTTACAATATTTTAAAGAAAAATTGGCAGATTTTTTTAGTCAAGGGGTTTTTGGAGAAGGTGGGAAATGAACCCCATTTAATTTTTAGAAGAGGGGCCACCATTCAGAATTTGTTGGAAAGAGATGTTGACAGCTTAACTCATCATAGTGATTTAGGGACCAAAAAATATGATTTTTGTGGCCAATGTAATTTCATTTTAAGCACTGAGAAGATTAAAATCGACCACACTATTATTAGACCATCAGGGAGATTCTCCTGTAATACACAAGGAGTTGTTTATGCCCCTCTTTGCACAAAATGTAAAGGTTTTTACATCGGGAAAACTAAGTGGAGACTAAAAGAGAGAATCTATGAACATGGGAGGGATCTTAAAAATCATAATTCTAATAGTGCTTTATTTAAACACATGGAAAAAAATCCCAACCATGAGTTTAAGTTTTTGGTGGTTGAAAAGGTCCCCCAAGATCCTACAGGGGACCACGGAAAGATCTTCTTGAATTTAAGGAACTATGTTGGCAAGTGAGATTAAAAGCTTTCACTTTCTCAGGATCTCAATGACAGTCTTAGTCTGAGCAGTCTTCTAAAACTGCGGTCTTACGTAGTTTAGTTAAACTTAATTAAATCAAAATTCAGTATTTTTAAAGCTTCAACATGTTTAAATCAACTATCTTATATATATTTTTTGTGTTTGTTTAGAACTGTAAGGTGTTCATATGTTTTTGTGTGTTTTTTTTAGAATATGCATTTTCTGTAGAATACAGCTTTAATTAAATAAATTATTTATTGTAAGATGTTTTTTATTAGTTAAACTGAGTCAGGCGATATTTTCTGAATGGTATTGATTTATGCTTTAATTGCAGTTTTAATTATTCTGAAGAAGTTAACTGATATATGCTGATGAAAGCGCTAAATAAAATCTGATTGAGTTTGTGGAAGTCACCTTTTGGTTCTGTTTTTTTGTGGATTTTTTTCAATTTTTCTGTGGATTTTATCCTGTTTTAGTTCCTGGTTTTACTTGTAGGGTATGCATGTCTTCATGTGTGGGTAGTGCTAAAGGTACTCGGGGCATACCTTGTTTGAAATGTAGGTGTAATGGCATTTGTAAGATCCCTGCAGCAGTACTGCAGTGCCATTGTATGTAGTCATGGTGCCTGTGAATTGCATTAACATTGATATTCTTACTTTGTCACTCAGTTCCTTATGATCTGCACACCAACTATAGGCTTGGTGTGCAGTAACTTATCTTATATCCAGTGCTAGTTTCCCAGTGTGTATGAATTGTGTAGGTTTTTTTCACACATTTCCTGAGTAGTAGCCATATGGAATTTGCACCATATCTTATCAGTCTTATCCCTTGTCCATTAATGGTATAAGTGTCTTCTACAGAAGCCTGGAGTATGGTATGTATGCAGGACAGTCTTGCAGTTGCCAGTATACTGCTTTCAGCCTTTTATGATATCTGAAATAAATGTTCTTAATTTGTTCTTTCCAGCTTTCCATTTAAAATAAGCTGTACTTTGCTAACTTGACAAGTGAGAATAAAGTCTAGTTACAATCATTGTCCTCCATCACTACTTCAAATCCAGTATGATATTTAAAACAGGAATAAAATAAACCAGCTAGTCATAGAGCTGTAGCTTGTACTTTTTTAAAGACAAGTGTAAGAATACAATAACAAGCTTTTGAATTTCTATTTTTCTTCAGTTTATAGAATTATTAGACATTCATTAATGACTATATAATAAAATACATTTCCTAGTTAATAAATAGTGTTGCAGTACGGAAGCTGTATTGCATATAATATCATGCTAGGATGGGAAAATCAAAAATTTACCCATGGTCTGGCACTTATGTCTCTGATGGACAGAGGTGGTCCATAAATTGAGTCATAACCAACTATCACCCCAGTATAAACATCTAAAACATATAACTTGTGGGACACAGTTTGCAAAGCTAGGCTTATACAGGTGCTAGTGATCATTAGCCTGCTAAACACCTATGAACTTTTGAATAAATTAGTGAATAAATATTCTTCATTGATCCTAACATTTTATTGATAAAAACATGTATCATGTATTGCCCCCTCTATCTGCATTGACTGATCGGATTATCTGCCATTGTAGCAAATGTGAGCAGTCAGCTTTCCTCATATGCTTTCTGTCTTCCATAATGCACAGTGTCTATACTGTTACTCAGATCTTCTTTGGCACCATCCACAAGAGACACAATCCTTAAGCGCTCATCAGAGTACTTCCAGGTAAGTGATATTTTTCCTTATCACTGATTTCAGTTGGGTTTTCTTCTCCCTATAAACATACCTTAATGCTTGGATTATTAATATTTCAAAGTTTTCTTTTTGCCTCCTTCACTCTATGTATGATTGAGGCCTACATAAGTCTGCCTTTTTACCATCAGTATTTTGACATGACATTTTTACCTTTTTCATCACTCATACGTTGTTTAAATTTACTAAAGTATTTCCTTACTTTTAATAATTTTCATTCTTTCCTTTTTTTGCAACATAATATATTTCCATAAATATGGAGAAAGTTCTAAGTTTCTATAAGTGCTCCAAGAGTGGGCACAAAATTCTAACCTACGATGCTCACAAATTCTGTGTTATGTGCCTGGGGCCAGAAAATTTATAAGAGCCTTGTGAAAATTTTAAGTCATAGATACATAGGTCAGTACCAGGCTAGCTGCCATTGTGGGCCATTATAAGCCTAGCCATTTTCACTTGGTGAGAACCAAACTGTGTATCTCTTGTTTGTGAAGTAAACACCTTTCCATTATGTCAAACTCAGCCTCCAAGGTTATTTGACATCCAGGTCATTACTCACTAGTCAAAATAAAGAACAAATTAATACTAAAGGGGCATCTTTCTGCCACTTTAGGAGACTCTGCTGAAGATGTATCTTCATGCTCATTATCCCTACTGTCTCAGTGGCATTTTTGGTTATTTTCCACGTTAACCCAATACTGGCCAGATTTTAAAAGCTCAGACTCCCCTCCCTTTGTCTTCCTGGGACAGTTGATTGGCTGAGCATACCCTCCGAGGGAAGCCTTCAGCTGTTACAGGAAGAGAGTGCTCAGTCTTTGTGTGCCATCCAAAGAAGAAAGTCATCTGACTCTTCACAGGTTCCGGTTCTGATTTTTGCAACTTACTGCTCAGATAAGCCACATTTGGGGACCCACTCTTCCTGTCATTTTATTATTATTAGATTCAGTATTCTCTATTTTATGCTTTTTAAAAAAATGTATATTTTAATATTTTATTTCTGTCAGTGTTTACAGTAATTGTGTGGGAATTTTGACTTGAAGCAGTGTTTATTTGGCCTCTTTCTTTGACAAATGCTTGTATTTTTTTACTATTTTTGAGGAAACTTTCAGTATTTCTCTCAAAAGTGTAGTATATATGTATGTGTGTGTGTGTGTGTGTGTGTGTGTGTGTGTGTGTGTGTGTGTGTGTGTGTGTGTACGTGCGTGCGTGTGTGCTGTTCGACACTAGGGACTGTCTTGTGCAATCAGAACTGCAAATTAATCTGTCCTGTTTTTATTGTTGTTACTGTGCTTTGTCATCTATTGACAGGAAAATATAGCAGAACTTAGAATTTTTCAGCATGTATACATTATTTACTATCAGTATGAGTCTGCTGTGTGTGTTTTTAACATTGGATCATGTGTTTAATGCAAATGAAGTTATCTGAATGTACTGTGAAAATTTTAATCTCTCTGAAGAGAAAATACAATTTAAATTGTTATTAAATATTATTTTATGCAGTTTAATGTGGTTAAAGTGTGTGGAGTTAATTTTTAACACTGGTTTGGCACATTGATTACTTTGGTGTTTGGACTTTGTGTACTGGAAATTGTTTAACTTCTGTCAGTTGTAAAATAGTTCTGGACACATTTTAAACTGTTTTTGTGATAAAAGCACAGTGTGCACAGTTTACTTTTGTGGGGGCATATTTATTACTAGAAATGTTAAGTGTTTATTGTGATACATTATCCAGCACTGTCAGTTTATTATTCTGGCTGGTGTTTTCTCAACTGATTCGATGGATCCAAATTCGGGTACTCACCATCAAATCTAGTTGCACCTAAAAAGAAAAAAAAAATATGCCTTAGTCTACAGTTAGTGATTCTGCCAGGGCCACTGCTCCTCCTGCAAACCACTTACCTTTTGCCCCATCTCCCTGTAGTATATCTCTTCCCGCTAATATGGAATAGGGATTAGAAACATCCTCTGGGGCTGTCCCAGTACCTGGCGCAGGTATGCGAGAACCAAGCCTTTTAGGTGCGGGTGTAGTCCAAAGTAAGAGACCCCATGCCAGACATAATACTCTGTCCCCAGATATTTTATCTAGTACTGAAGTTCACAAGAAAAAGAAACAGAAGCTTCTTCATGCAATTGATTTTCAGATTTCTGTTTATAAGGTTGATGTGATTTCCTTGGCCAAGAGTGTTCTGCAAACAGCTAATTTTGGTGGTTTTGTTCCCATACATGACTCTAGTGTTAGTTTGGCTAGAAATATTTCTTTTGTTTCAGAATGATGAGGAATCCCATGAAGACAACTGTAATTTCCTAGGTGGCAATGAATCTATTTTTTTGGAAGGTAAACCCAAGCTTAAGCCCAAACAAGTATTCACTTTTCCTCATGATTGCTAAATTTAGTGATGTTTTTGCTTGGGAGTAGATGGGAATTACCCAGAACTAGACAGGGTATATGACCTCATAGAGGACAAGATGTCCACCCTCTTCTCTCCCTGGCCTTGGACAATATTTATAAAGCTGCCCACAGGACTTGAGTATCTATCCCTGCAGTCCCTAAAGAAGATTAGAGAAAATGTAGGGTATCTTTGGATATGACAGGTCTCTTTTCTCAATTGACTACTGACTCAGCTATGGTCTCCATAGCTACTGGCTCAAATTAAAAGTCCTTGGCTTCATCTAATTCATTTCCTCCAATAAAGAGGGAAAATGGTTAGATCTTCAAGGCAAAAGGATACCTCTTTCTAGTAATCTAGTCTTTAGAATTTTAAATTAGCAAGGCTATATGTGGAAATTTAATTGACAGTGTATGTAGTTTGGATACATTTGCTGCATTCTTACCTACAGAGAAAAAGTTATATAGGAATTATTTTTTCTAATTTTACTCAGTTTTTGAAACTTGCTTTAAGAAGTGTGCTTCAATGTGTGAATGTAGTCTGAAGAAATGCTGCTTCTTCTGTTGTATTAAGATTGCATGTTTGTTTACATAATCAGACCTTCACTGATGATGTAAAAGATGAAATTCTGAATGCACCTTTAAATCCTGAATTGGTGTTCGGGCCTTCTGTTTTAGACATTCTCAAACCACAGGTTGATAGAGACAAATTTATGCATGGGTTTCCAGACCACTGCTTCCTGGTGACTCTAGATCTCAAGGACCATTAACATCATGTCCCTGTTACTCCCCATTTCAGGAAATATTTAAGATTTGCTGTGTCCAACTTAATTTGCCAGTTTTCTGCATTACCCTTTGGGCTATTTGCTACTCCTTGAGTGTTTATAAAGTGTCTGGCCCCAGTGGTTGCCTCTTGTAGAAGCGTAGGCATCCACATTTTTCCTTATTTAGACGACTGGCTTTTTTGTGCCGATATTGTATCCAGGTGCTTACAGCCTTTAGACAAGGTTGCTTCCCTCCTTTCCCACCTGGGCTTCAACCTGAACCTTAAGCAATCTTTTCTCACACCCTATGAATGAATTGTTTTCCCGAGGTGCTGGATAGACATACTAAAAAGGATAGCCTTCCTGCCAGAAGACAAATTTCTGATTTATCAGGGCATTTTCTTTGTCTCTCTCTCTCTCTGTCTTCTAGATGTAGCTTCAGCACAGGAGTTTCTCAGAATTGTAAGCCTCATGGCATCAATGATCCTTATAAAACCACTAGCCAGACTGCATGTGAGAGAAATTTAATGATAATTGTAGAATTGTTGGACTCAGCACCTTCATCCCTTGGATTTCCCAATACCAGTACTGGGTTTGTGGAAAAGGAACTACAGTGATAGAAGGATGTTCTGTCTGCAAATCCAGTACTCCTTTTCCCTCTTCCGACCCCAGTTCAGTGTGTGCGGATAGATTTTTCAGATTTTGCGTGGGGAGCAGTGTCCATGGGAGTTCAACAGTGAGGCTTGTGGGGTAATCAGGACACACCAAAACACATAAATGTGAAAGAGATGTTGGCAGTGACTCATGTCTTAAAAGTTTTTCACCACTTATGGACTCTGAGTCCTCTTTTAGTGGTTACAGGTAGCACTAATGTGATGTGAGATCTTAACAAGCAAGGGGACACAAGGTCATACCCTCTTTTCTGGTTGTCAGTGACAGCCTTGGAACTGGCTCAGCAGCAATCTCTGATTCTTCAGGCCTTGTACATTCTGTCAGAGCAAACCAGTTGTAGACAAACTAAGCAAATCCTGGACAGACTCTCACAAGTGGAAACTTCATGTAGAGGTCTTTCTAGACTAGAGCTAGATGTGAGGAACAACTCAAGTTGATCTGTTCACCTCATTCAAAAACAAACAACTGAAAAAATGGATCCGTATTGAAATGCTGACACTCAAAACGATGAGTGCTGACAAGCCAGGAAAAAAAGACAGACAATCCAGTAGAAGAGTTTATCTTAAACTTCATTCTTCTCCTTTAAACTTCCTTTATGCAAGGGACAAGCCCCCCTGCACCCTCCTATGTGGGACAAGTTCCTGAACCTATGTATACAAGTTCCTAGCTCACCATACCTCAGAGAAAAGGAAGTGTTTTGAGAAATATCCATCTTAGTCTTAGTATATGTAAGTCACCTTTTTCAGCCATTCAGTCTCTGTGGTTTGGTCCTCCCTCTTTCAGATCCTGACATTTCATTCCCATGGTCAGAAATGTTCCTGTATGCATTTCCATCCCTTTCTAATGATTCTCAAAGTATGTCTAAAGTTTCAGAAAGAATAACAAAATATCACTGTGTTAACCCCTTTTTGCCCAGGCAAAGTTTTTTCTCCATTTTAATGGAAATGGGCAAGGGCAATTACCACAAGATTCCTCACAGACTGGATCTGCTCAGACAGCATCAGGAGTGAGGGGTACACCCCATCTTAGAGCAATTGCAACTGCTAGTTTGATTCCTTTTAGGCACTTGTTCTGTAAGGATGTGCAGCAGGTATTTAAGGAGACAAGAAAACCTACAACTAGAAAATCATACATTTACAAGTGAAAGAGGTTTTCTGGCTGATGTCTGTCCAATAACAGAGGTCCTGGCATGGTTTTGAACCCTCTGGTTTTGAAATATTTATGTAAGCAACTTAGAGATGGTTTTTCATATGCTTGTATCAAAATGCATCTTGTAGCCATCACAACTTGTCTATTCATACATCTCTCTCTTTCTTCTCTTTTAGTGGTCGAACAGTTTATGAAAGGAGTGCGCTTAAGACCCCCTCAAAAGCAAATTACTCCTTCCTTGCATCTCAAATTTGTTCTTCAAAAATTGACCTTGCTTCCTTTTGAACCTGTCCCTCAGGCTGATTTAGGGTTCATTACTTGGAAAACTGTTTTACTCATTGCTTTGACGTCTGCAAGATGAGTCTTTAAGCTGCAAGTTTTTATAGGGGCCAGCCCAATCTTATTTTTCACAAAGATAGGGTTGTGTTATACACTAATCCATCATACATGGCTAAAGTTGTTTCTGAATTTACCTTAAATTAAGCCATTAATATCACAGTCATCTATCCTGATCCAAAAAACAAAGGAGAAAAGATTCTGCATACCTTAGATGCTAATAGGCAGCACAGGTACTATTTTGACAGAAGAAAGCCCTTTAGAAATACTGAACAGCTGTTTGTTTCCTATATGGGTTAAGAAAAGGTCAGCCTGTCTCTAAGCAAACAGTTGCATGATGGTTGCCCTTTGCTGTATGGTTGTCGTTTGTTGTTTTTTTTTCTGTTACAACCACCATGGTAAAATTGTTTCAGGCAGGATTAAGGCTAACTGAACTAGGGCATTATCCTCTTCGGTGCCATATTGGAAAGGGGTGGATTCTAGAAGCACAGAGCACTGCAAAATGAATTGATGTTATGTTGTCCTATCTCACCTTCATTGTTGATGGTTGGTTTCTGAACTGAGCATCGGTTCCAACTCGGCTGCATACTAAAGCTCGAGAGCTTTCACTGGCTCGAGGCTACACCCTATCCCAAGATGCCTAGTGACTCTTATCCAGATCTCGTTTGCTGCTTGAAGCTTCGGGATTGCTTTTTTATTGGCCCAGGCTAAGTTTTGTTTTTTACTACTATATTATAATACTTTATGTCAAATTCTTAGTACTTTAACCATTTTTGAGGTAGCTTAATCTTCTGGAGTGCTTTTTCAGTGTAGTTGCTGGTGTTTACTCTGTTTTTTCTGCTGCTTCTGTCTGGGCTGTCATTCCCTCTCAGGCCTCTCTCCCATCCCCTTTTCTACGAATCTGTTTAAGTTAGAGGATTCTTTGTTTTTAGCCCATTTTAGTTAGAGAGCTCTCCTTCCCCTTTCTTTCTCACTATCTTTATAAGGGTTTGCCATTTAAGTTAGAGGTGTCTCCTCATGTCAGAGGAGACCGTTGTTTAACTTAGAGACCTCTCCTCTAACCCTTCCCTTTTCTTTGCAAAAAAAGAAAAAACACTTGGTCTCTTCCTCCTGCTGTATGATTTACCTTTAGTGTAGATTTACATTTAACTTGTGTTTTCTTCATAGCACTAGTGTTTGGTTGTGACAGTTTTGCTATAATGTCCAAGGATTCAACCAAAGAGACTAAACATTCCGTGTTTAAGAAGTATGATTCTTGCACACAAAAAATGTCCTTAACAGATGGGCACATGAGTTGTGTGTGTTGTTTAGGAGCCGTTCATCTGCAGGGTTCCAGTTCTGTATGCCATGGCTTTAGTTCAAGGGTCCTACAGGAACAGAGAAAAAAGTTGATAGTCAGGTGTTTATTGAAAGGGCCTTTTGAGATGGCTGTGGAAGGGAATCAGGCCTCAAATACCTCTGATATGTTCTCAAAAAAATCAGCTTAGTCAGTTTCAAGTTCTGAGCTGATGAAGAGACATGAAAAACAAGTATCTTCAGATCCAAAGTCTATCGGGTCTGAGAAGTCTAACTCTCCCTTGGTTTCTTCTGTGTCTTCGGAACCGTCTTGGAGCCAAAAAAGGATTTGGTCACCATACTTGGAATTGGCCTGCTCGGTGCCACAGTCTCCATTGCTGCAATTGGTGGCTGGTAGCCACAGATCATCCACCTGTTCCTCTTGGTTTTCCAGGAGCTTATCGGACGACGATGTGGAGCGGGTGGTTAGGAGGCTGCTTCGGATGCCGGCCCTTGCAAAAATTCTCTCAAGCCCTGCCCAATTGGATGTGGAGCCAACTACTGAATCTGTGTTACCTTCCATTTCTCCTATGACTCGGATGAGTTCGGAGCCAGAGTGCCTGGAGTTCATTGTGGTGGAACCGTCAGATCCAGGAATCACCCCTGGTATCTTAGTTCCAATGTCTGCTCCAACCTCGTCGATATTGTCTTCCATCAAGGGAACTGGGAACCGACACTCCCTTGTCGATTCTGGGGGGAGAGTTGAATTGGACTCTTGTCAGACCCGACTCTCCCACTCTGGGCTTTGGCACAGGTGAGTTCAGCACCCACATCAGCCTCGGAGCCATTCTCCTTGGTGCGGGGGAGGTCTCCTGGTTCCTCGGAGCCGGAGGTTCTCTCTCAGGCCAGGATCATGGTGCCTTTGAGGTAATGAAGAGTGTGCTTTCCTCAGAGACTGCTCCACCCTCGGCTTCAGCTACTCTTCCCCCAAAAGGGCCAGTGTCAACCTCTACACCATCCCTCCAGCCCCAGAGTAGAGAACCAATGCCCCAGGATGCCCCAATAATGAGACCCTCTCTTCTGAAACCACCCCGGAGTATCCCTCCGAGGAGGTCCCTTGAAAGAGAACTTGTAAGAGGAAACACCTAGACTCCCTTGAGTCTATCATGTCGGATACAGACTTAGAGAATTCAGAAGGGTCCCCATGGTCACCCTCTGAGGATGTCTCCTTTTCAGACATCTTAATGATCCTGAAACAGAGAGGTGGCTGGAAGACCCTCTCCCTTCTGAAGATGAGTCTGTATACCTGGAGACATTTGTTTCTTGACCCTGCACCTCTTGGGTGTCTCCGCCTTTTGACCAACTCCTTGGTGTAGTCAGTCGAAAGATGTGGGGCTCTCCAGAGTTGGTGGAACCAGTTCCGAGGAGGCCAAAAAAATTTATTAGAGCCCTGGAGGACAAACAATTTCTAACTAAAGGTGTCCCAGTAGCTGCTATGGTGGTGGCGGTGGCCACCAAGAAGGAATTAGCCGAACCTTCTTCATCTGTCCATCCACCGAATAAGGAGTCTTGAACGATGGACAGATACAGGAAGCATATGTTTTTTTCAGCGGTCTTTATCCTTAGGTTGCTGAATTATCTATCACACTTTACCTGACTTCAGAGGGATCTCCTCAAGGAGCTAGGAGATTCCCTCCAAGGTGCTACAGCTGGAAGGGGGTGGGTACCTGAAAAGGTAAACTCTCAGCTTGTGACCATAAACTCTACAACAAACTCCTCCATGCACTTTATTTCTTATGTGGCCGATGGAGCGAGCAGGACAGCAGGCATAGGAATACCACTTTGTGAGTTTGCTGAACCCTTCAAGTCTTCCTTTATTGACACCCCTTTTGATGGATTGTCTTTATTCATGCCAAAAGTGGAAGACTCTTACCAGGTCCAAACAATATGAAAAAACTCTATCTTCTGTGGGAGTACGTTTCTCCATCCCTACCAGACCTTATCCCAAAGGTCAGAAGAGTGGAAAAATGTAGTTCTGGAAATCCAAAGGAGCTCTGCCAGATGCACATGGTGAATTTTCCCCCAGGGGCATAGGGGGAAATAATGGAAGACGCCGCCCTCGTGGCAGAGGAGGTATGCAGAATCAGGGTGACATAGATATGTTCTTTGGTAGGCCCTTCCAGCGCTCCTGAAAGGAGGCCCACCTGTCCACCTCTGGAAGCAGTCAGGGAAGATTATTGCTGTACCCAAAAGCCTGGCTGGACATCACTCGAGACAAATGGGTACGGTCTATCATTTCCAGGAGATACATCATTCATTTTTCCTCTTCCACCCCTTCCATCATGATCTATCCCAGACATACCACCCAGTCAAAGGGATCAAGCAACCCTAGATATTCAAAGGATGCTAGAAAAAAGAGTCATCCAAGAAGTCCCCGCAGACCAAATCAGATCTGTAATTTACTCAATGTTCTTTTTAGTTCCAAAAAAGACAGGGGACTGAAGACCAATTTTGGATCTGAGCAGACTGAACAGGTTGGTAAAGAAAACAAAGTCCCAGATGGTAACACTGCAGTCTATACTCCCCTTTCTGGGACAAGACAATTGGATGTGCTCCATAGATCTTCAGGATGCATACTACCATATAAAGATGGACAGGTGATCCAGGAGATATCTACACTTCTGGCTGAGAGCCAGTCATTACCAATACAGAGCTCTGCCGTTTGGTCTCATTACACCCCCAAGGTGTTTACCAAATGCATGGAAGTAGTTAAGGCTCACCTGAGGCATCTAGGATTCCACTTGTTTCCATACTTAAGACGACTGGATCCTGACCACCACCACCGAACATCTACAAACCAGGGCAAGAGACACCACCAATCATCTTTGCTCAGAGCTAGGCATTACCATAAATTTTGAAAAAATCTGCCTTGTTCCCTTTACAGCATATTACCTTTATAGGGGCAGACTTAAACACAAAAGACATGGTTGCAAAACTGCCTCATGAAAGAATTCAAACATTACGCCATCAGGTGTCAATATTGCTCATGAAGGAAAAAGTTCAGGCAAAATTTGTCCTCAAGGTTTTGGGTTCAGTGGCAGCTGCAATAACATTAGTCCCACTGGCGTGTCTACACATGAAAATATAACAGTGGCTACTCTTTACTCAGTGGTCCATGCAGGAGTTACCCATGTCACACAAGATTCTCATTATGAACACCTGCAAGAGGCACCTACAATGGTGGCTTCAGTCCACGCAGGTAACAATAGGCAGACCATTTGTTCTGTCCCAACCAGTAGCTACAGTAACCACGGATGCTTCCCAGATAGGGTGGGGGGGCATTATCTGGGACAGACTGTTCAAGAGACTTGACAAGAACATGAATACCACTTGCACATCAGTGTCCCAGAGATGAGAGCCATGCTTCTGGTGTTGCAAGCATTCCAGAGCTCTCTTACAACAGGTGCGATTGCAATACAGACAGGCAATATGTCTGTGGTGTGGTATATCAACAAACAAGAAGGAGCCAGATCCTACCCTCTCTGTCAGGAGGCTCAAAGAGTATGGCAATAGGCAATTTTTTCTCAACGTTTTCTGACTGCAGTGCACATCCCGGAGAAATCCAACATGATAGAGGACAGATTAAACAGGGCAATTCTTATGCCTCACAAGTGGTCCCTGAAACAGGAAATTGCAAACCAAATTTTTCACAAGTGGGACCAGTCTTGCTGCGACCTCTTTGCCACATCCATCAACTCTAATGCAGCAGCTACTTTGCCCTAATTCCCCCTCCAGGGGAGTCACCAAGGGATGCACTTGTTCATGATTGGCCCCCGGGACTTCTTTACGCTTCCCCCCTTTCCATTAATAGCCAAAGTCCTCCAGAAAGCCAAATCATAGTGTCACAGGCTAATTCTCATTGCTCATTACTGGCCTCATCAGATATGGTTCCCCTTCCTGTGGCCCCATCTTCAGGAGGAGCCTTGGATCCTGCACCCAGTACCGGATCTTCTGACTCATCAGTCAGGAATACTCCAATCCTCTCTTCAAAGCCTCAAGCTGACAGCTTGGTTACTCCACTTTCCATCTTAGCCAGGCTTCTAGAACTATCCCTGGCAGTGTCACACATTCTGGTTTTGTCACACAAGAATACAACTAGGAAACTTTATGTAAGCAAATGGAAGAGATTTTCTTGTTGGGCTGACAAAAAACATATAGACCCCTTTACAGCCCCTATATCTGCAATCCTGGAATTTTTAACAGAAACCTTTAATCAGGGTGCAGCATCAGTCACTGTACGAGTACAACTAGCTGCCATACCAAACATGGGATCCAATATAATGTCAAACACACAGGAACCGCAAGTACGGCAGGTGCAAAAGGCTGACAAACCTAATGTAAAGACACAAACAACCAGCACCACATAGTGAAACAAAATAATAATTTATTGTGGCAGCTCCAAATAATAGTGTATCAATCACTACAAACAACGTATCAGACCGGTTTTGGCATTATCATGCCTTCATCAGTGAGCCTAACTCACAAAAACAATGTTGAAATACATAGACCCCTTCCAATTAATTAGTTACAATTGCTCATTAAGTACAGGTTTGAATAAACCCCCCAAATCTAATGATCCAATTATTTTCTTTATGACTTAAAATTGAGTGCCACCCCATTTTGGTCCATCTGTTTCTCTGTACTTGAGCAATGATAGTAAATTTAAACTAAGCCGTAGTATGATGAACAGTATGTTTATATAATGAACTAGAAATTCTTTTGTTTCTAATATCACTAAGGTGTTCAAAAATCCAAATACAAAAATACTTTGAGGTTTGGCCAACATAAAAGGCTGAGCAAGAACAGCTGGCTAAATACACAAGCCAATCTGTACTGCAATTGCCAAAAAATGTAATGTCATAAACCTTAGAGGTGGAAGAGATTTTCTTGTTGGGCTGACAAAAACCATATAGACCCCTTTACAGCCCCTATATCTGCAATCCTGGAATTTTTAACAGAAACCTTTAATCAGGGTGCAGCATCAGTCACTGTACGAGTACAACTAGCTGCCATACCAAACATGGGATCCAATATAATGTCAAACACACAGGAACCGCAAGTACGGCAGGTGCAAAAGGCTGACAAACCTAATGTAAAGACACAAACAGCCAGCACCACATAGTGAAACAAAATAATAATTTATTGTGGCAGCTCCAAATAATAGTGTATCAATCACTACAAACAAAGTATCAGACCGGTGTTGGCATTATCATGCCTTCATCAGTGAGCCTAACTCACAAAAACAATGTTGAAATACATACACCCCTTCCAGTTAATTAGTTACAATTGCTCATTAAGTACAGGTTTGAATAAACCCCCCCAAATCTAATGATCCAATTATTTTCTTTATGATTTAAAATTGAGTGCCACCCCATTTTGGTCCATCTATTTCTCTGTACTTGAGCAATGATAGTAAATTTAAACTAAGCCGTAGTATGATGAACAGTATGTTTATATAATGAACTAGAAATTCTTTTGTTTCTAATATCACTAAGGTGTTCAAAAATCCAAATACAAAAATACTTTGAGGTTTGGCCAACATAAAAGGCTGAGCAAGAACAGCTGACTAAATACACAAGCCAATCTGTACTGCAATTGCCAAAAAATGTAATGTCATAAACCTTAGAGGTATTTGCACTGGTGAATTGTTTGGACGTCAAAACATGTTTACAAGAGGAACAATGACCACAAGGACTGCAGCCTAATAGCTGTTCACCAAATAAAGTAGCCTGTTGTTGAATGACCTCTATTATATGTTTATAGCGGCTAAAATGTGACCCTAGGTGGGTCCACAACAAAAAGAAAACAGACACCTGGTGCCCAAAATTTCTGAGAGTCTATTATCAGACATAAGGACCCCCGAATACCGATCAACAATGTACTTTAATACATTGCTGTTACATCCAAAAGTGGTAACAGACCTAATGTCAGCATCCTCATCCAAACCCCTCGGCTTATATGTTAATAAATCAAATCTATGTTGTGTAGAGGCTCAATCACTAGCTGTCCTAACATTATTATGTTCATAACCCCTGTTATGAAACCTACTTATAAGGTCACATTGGAAATATTGGTATGAGTTTTCAGAAGAACATATGCATCTGATTCTAAAAAATTGTGATTTGGGAAGGTTTTTGATCATGTGTCTGAGATAGAAGCTGGAGGCATGGAGTAAGGTATTATACTGGAGGTGTTTACAGAAAACCTTTGTACTTAATGTTTGATCAGGTTCCCTACTAATGGTTACATCCAGAAAATTAATCTCCAAAGAATGGAAATTCACAGTGAACTCAATCTCTCATTTGTTCTCATTTAAATATTATATAAATTCATGCAAATATGTACTATCTGCCCTCCACACCATCCAGCAATCATCTAGATAACGTCTCCAAATATCAGTTTCATGTATGTATAAATTATGGCTAGTATCATAAATCAATTGTTCCTCTAAAAATACCATGAACAAATTTGCATAAATGGGGGCAAAAGATGCCCCCATAGCAGTACCCTTTACTTGCCAATAACATTTGCCATGAAAGTAAAACACGTTTTTACTGAGAACATGTTCAGTCCTGCAAATCAACAGAGTATTAAAACCTGGTGGATATATGTTTGCCCTATCAAGCCAGTATTGGATGGCTTCAAGACCAGCCCAATAAGGAATGCTGGTATATAGGGCAGTCACATCTAAAGTGCACATGATCCAATTAGCTGTGGTTGATGCACTATTATTTGGAGCTGCCACAATAAATTATTATTTTGTTTCACTATGTGGTGCTGGCCGTTTTTGTCTTTGCATCCAATATAATGTCCCACAGATTATGCAACACCTTTCTTAGGGGTACAATCCTTTTAATACCTCCCATAAGAGAACCACCACATCCTTGGGACCTCAGTTTGGTGTTATCTTCTTTAATTCTCCCGCCATTCGAACCAGCCTCCTCTTTCCCACTAAAGTTCTTATCTTGGAAGACAATCTTTTTAACAGCCATTACTTCCACTAGGAGGGTTTCAGAACTGCAAGCTCTGTCTATCCGTCCTCCCTATTTGATTTTTCACAAAGACAGAGTCTCTCTCAGAACAAATCCTTCCTTTATGCCAAAAGTATGTTCTGAGGCCAATTTAAATCAGTCTATTGAGCTACCCGTATTTTTCCCCAATCATGGCAACAAGGCAGAATACAAGTTTTACCAATTGGATGTCCATAGGCAGTTACGTTTTTTTCTTAAATAGGACAAAGGAATTTAGAAAATCTGGCCAACTGTTTGTTTCATTCTCAGAAAACAGAAAAGGAACTTCGGTTTCAAAAGTCAGCTTATCAAAATGGCTTACAGACATCACTACTTATGTGTATAACTCTCAGCATAAACAGCTGCCAGGAAAAATTAGAGGTCATTCAACTAGGGCTATGTCGACTTCCACTGCCTTTCAAGCTAGGCTCCCTTTGGATTCAATTTGTGCTGCAGCTACATGGGTTAACCCTCATACCTTTATCACTCATTACAAAGTAAATGTGGCCTCGCATCCATTGGTTCCACTGTTCTGAAGAGTTTATTCCCTTGAGCCACCCAAGAAAGAAGGTGCTGGGGACGCTGTCCCAGCCATCAAGAATGAAGGCGAGAAAGGACAACATAACATAAAGAGTTATGTACTCACCACAACGTACCATGTTTGTTGTCCATAATTTCACCTTCATTCTTGCATCCCACCCTCCTTCCCCCTTCCTGCAGGATTGAGAGGAATTTCTGAAATTGGATGTAAGTTTCCCAATTCCCTTCATACCTTAGGAATTATGGGCAGGGGATCTGTTGTAGTTATTATACTGGGGTGCATAGTCTAGTGATTAGTTTCTTTCAAACGAGATCTGGGTAACAGTCGGTAGGTATCTTGGGACAGGGTCGAGCCAATAAAAGCTCTCGAGATTTAGTATGCAGCTGAGTCGTAACTGATGCTCGGTTCCGAACCCAACCATCAAGAATGCAGGCAAGATTATGGACAACAAACACGGAACGTTATGGTGAGTACATAACTTCTTTTTTTTTCAAGGTCCAGGGCAGGCTTTCCTAGTACCATTTTCCAGGAGCTACTGGATCCGTATCCTTTCACTTGCCAGATAGAGTAAGCTTTGGGAATCTACACAACATACTGGTGAGGTAGTGGGAATGATGAACATAGTACAGTTATGTACGTCCTACTTGCCTGTAACAGTAGTTCAAATTCCTCACTGCCTTAGTGGCAACACCTACCTGCCATAATCAAGATTGTGCACAGTTGAGGTGGGTTTCAACCTCTTTGATTTGGCTGTTGTTGGATTATGTTTTTATATGGTATTGTGATTTCCTGCAAATTTGATCTTGGTAGATGAGTCTGTATTCAGGTACTTTCCTCTTCTTCTTTGTGAAAGCAAAAAAGCCTGAACACTCACTTCCTGTGACAGCTGAAAGCTTCCCTCTCATAATATTCTCAGCAAATCAGCTGTCACGGGAAGAGAGAAGGTGGGGAGTCTGAGTCCTTGGCAGGTTATAAAAATAAGTCCTCCCTGCCTCTATGGTATTTTGGGTTATCTGCCAAGGACATCATAAACACTGGAAATCCACCAAAGAATAAAAAATACACACTGGAACCAAACAGTTCAGCAGCCAAACTTTCTTTTACTAGTGCTTCTGGTACATTGGCTTATGCCTTCAGGGAATAACTTTTTTACACCAGACCACTTCATTTATACAAGTGCTTCTCCTCAATTGCAAAATCAATAATGATTAATCAATCAATTATGCAATCAAAATATTTTGTTCATTTAAAGCGCAGAAATCTCAAATTATTTTAAATTACAATTTCAAATAAATACATATAATATCATTACAAAAAAACCTTCACAAAAAATGTTCTAATATTCAAGTTAACTTCCAACATTCATCCCTTAGGCTGTATAGTTTTATAATTTAAAATAAATTTACTTTCCAACTCCAGCATGTGCATGAAATCTCCTCCTCTACCTAACTGTGGTTTAGCTAATACACTGAAAAAAGACCATCATCAAAGCCCCCACGGGCCTGGAAAAAATGCTCCTCTACAGGGCTGTCCAAATTACCTTTCCTGATGTCCCCAAGATGCTCAAGTATATGTACTTTGAACATTATTTTGATGTAGCCTACATACCATTTTGTTGGTATGCATCCACTTCCTAATACGGACACCGCTCCACATGAGAGACAACAAAACATATCCAAAGAATTAAATATTCTGCCATTAATTTTCATAATTGATAAATTCCTGTTCCTCTTACAAACTTTGTAACATCCACAGGCAAAGACCCTGTTTTCTCCCTCCAATGCCATCATTCTTGAACTCAAAAGCTCTTTTAAGTTCAAATGTCTACCATAAAAGATGTTACCCATTTGGGGGACATTTGCCCACTGTCTCATCCTGATTAACTACTGGCCATAAATTTTTAACTAAATGACTCAATACATCTGAAAAGGGAAAATATTTGGTCACAGAATAAATCTCATTACCATATTTTCTCTGTCCAGCATCTTTCATCCCTTCTCCTGATGTTCTTGCTCAATTTATCTTTAGCCTTCTCTACCATGTCCACAGAATGCCCCCTCACAAGAAGTCTTTCTCTCACCTTAATTAACTGTCCTTCTACTAAACCTTCTTCTGTAGTATTGATAAAAATATGTTTAAACTCACCATAAGGCAGGGAACTCAATAAATGTCGGGGGGTGCACATTGCTTCCATGCAAAAAATTGTTTATAGCAGTAGCATTCCAGTATGGTTTACACTGCACGTGGCTATCTTTTCCAACATATAATTCCACATCTAAGATTTGTATCAAGTTCCTGTTCACAGCATGGGTGAATTTTAGGCCAAAGTAATTTTCATTTAACTGTCTTACAAATTCCCCAAATTGTACAACATCACCTCTAGATATAAGAATCAGCTCATCTATACAACACTTGTATGTGATGATGTTCTAGGAAAATAATTCCATAGGCTATATAATTTTTTTCTCAAAATCAGCCATAACTATAATGGCATAAGAGGGAGCAAAAGGTGCTCCCATAGCAGTTCCTTCTTTTTGCATAAAAAAAAAAAAAAAAAAAAAAAAACGTTCTTCTCAAACCTGAAATAATTATGAGTTAAAATTCCAAAATTTTTATTACAAAAGATGTACGCGGTCCTTCTGCTAATATGTTCTGAACAGCTTCCAGGCCCCATCCTTTTTAATGCAGGTATATAATGAGTTAACATCCATGGGCGGCCACGGTGGTGCAGCGGTTAGCATTGCCGCCTCACAGCAAGAGGTTCTCTGGTTCGATTCTCGGCTGGGGTGCCTTCTGTGCGAAGTCTGCATGTCCTCCCTGTAGGTGGGTGGGTTTTCTCTGGGTACTCCGGTTTCCTCCCACATCACAAAGATATTCAGTAGGTGGATTAGACACTCTAAATTGGCCCTAGATGTGAGTGTGTGTGCATGTGTGCCTTCTGTGGAAGGTTGGGCGCTGGGCTGGTAACTCAACACCGTAAAACTCCACTGTCAATCATGAGCAGACAGATGATCCACTGTGGTGACCCCTAACCGGGAAAAGCCGAAAGACGAAGAAGAAGAAGATATAATGAGTTAAAATCCACTGTGACCCACTAATAATAATAATACTGCCATACTATCCTCTCACACCACAACAGAATTGTGCAGTGTTTTTAATATGAGCTGGAATCTTACTTAAGTTCTTCGGATGAACATAAAAAAAAACCTACATGTTGCAAATAAGAACCCACTCCTGACACTATTGGTCTTCTAGGGGGTTCCAACAAGTTTTTATGTATTTTTGGGATTGCATAGAAAATTGGGTCCTTTGGATGTTTGATGTACAACCTTTTGACATCAGTAGCTGAAAAGAATCCTAACCTCTCCCCTCTTTCTAGTATTTCCAACAATAATGCATTAAATTCAACTGGGGGATTTCTGGGCTGGGCAATTTTTCACAATCATTTTCAATCAACAATAAATCAAATACCATCCTATCAGATTTTTCTTTGGACATGATTACCCTGTTTCCCCCTTTATCTGCCTGATGAAAAACATGCTCATTATTAACATTATGAAATGCTTTGTCAGCTACTCCCCTTTGTTTAAATTATAGTGTTTTGCAGACGTCATGAATTTTTGATATTCCAATTCCACCTGTTTACATAATATTTTTCAAAGCTGGTTAAAACTGCTGAAACCTTAAGTGGCAAAAACTTACTACCACTTGGGAATTCCGGAACAAAACGTTTACCAAACACCATACAAAAATAATCAGAATTCACCCCACCTTCTAAAAAAAACATAAATCATGCTCCTGCCTTTCATGTGTTGGAAAATCACAAAATTCATTTTCATGCAATAAAACATTTAACAAAGAATCTGCCAGATTAAAGGTTTCCAAACTATTATCATTTTCAAAAAAAAAAATTCAAATGTAGCTTTATACAAAACTGTTTGACTTCTATTAACACATCTGCTAGAACATACTTGGCACAAATGTAACACCTTTTGAGAGTAAACTTCTAATGTCATATAGATAAGCAAATTAGATAAATTAACATTATTTACCCTATCTTGTTCATCAAAACACTTACTGTTACATTTCAAGTCCAATAGAGAAAAACAGTCCGTGTCATGTACCTGGTTACTGAAAAGGCAATTAGTTCTTTCTCCTTCTTCCTCTGGTCCTCCGACCACTCCCTCTACCAGTCGGCTGAAAATCTGTTCATTGGTCAAACACCACTGTCTGCCTGGACATCTGAACATTCTCCTCCATTTGAATATCCTCGAATGAAACACTGTTCTTACTTCCAGCTCTTTCCATTAAGGAGACTGAGGACTCATGCGATGTGTTTGATCTTCTATCTACAAATATGAGCCTTGACCTTTCCTGTCATGGCTTCCTCTGCCAGGTATAGATAAGGTCTTTCTTAAAGTTTGCCATATCCCTAGTAAGCTTCTTTTTTCTGGGCCATTATTTCTGTTTCTGCTTTCTCCATTTTATGTTTAATGTTCTTCACTCTGCTAACAAATATCACCTCCCTATTTTTGAGCTTTCTTATTTGCAATGGTGATGGACAGGTTGACAGACAGATCAGACAGGAGTCCCCGTGGACTATGATGTTTGCAGATGACATTGTGATCTGTAGTGAGAGTAGGAAACAGGTAGACGAGACTCTGGAGAGGTGGAGATATGCTTTAGAGAGAAGAGGAATGAGGGTCAGCAGGACTAAGACAGAATATATGTGTGTGAATGAGAAGGAGGATAGAGGAATGGTGAGGATGCAGGGAGTAGAGGTGGCGAAGGTGGATGAGTTTAAATACTTGGGATCAACAGTTCAGAGTAATGGTAAGTGTCAAAGAGAGGTGAAGAAGAGAGTACAGGCAGGATGGAGTGGGTGGAGAAGAGTGTCAGGAGTGATTTGTGACAGATGAGTGCCAATAAGAGTGAAAGGGAAGGTCTGCAAGAGGGTAGTGAGGCCAGCTATGTTATATGGGTTGGAGACAGTGGCATTGACAAAAAGGCAGGAGTCAGAGCTAGACATGGCAGAGTTAAAGATGTTAAGATTTGCACTGGGTGTGACAAGGGTGGACAGGATTAGGAATAAGTGTATTAGAGGGTCAGCCCAGGTTGGAAGGTTTGGAGACAAAGCCAGAGAGGCAAGATTACATTGGTTTGGACATGTGCTGGGAAGGGATGCAGAGTATATTGGGAAAAAGATGCTAAGGATGAAGCTGCCAGATAACAGGAAAAGAGGAAGGCCTAAGATAAGGTTTATGGGTGAGGTGAGAGAGGACATGCAGGTGGCTGGTGTGACAGATCAAGATGCAGAGGGCAGGAAGAAATGAAAATAGATGATCCACTGTGGCGACCCCTAATGGGAGCAGCCGAAAGAAGAAGAAGATTTTTGAGGTGGGAATCTTGAAATTATACGATTTCTTGCAGGATCCTCTCGCATGACCTTAAATTTCATCAACCCTTTGAGCCAACCTAGAGTACACTGTAATGAAACTTGCTTCCACTCATCAAGCAAGTCAAAGTCTTCCTTCATAAAATCATAGGCCGGCAACTGATTCACTCTCAACCCTTTAGGACTGATGTTCAGACTAAGATATTTTTCCAACAGTTTAGTATCATAAAACAGCATCATCTCTTTCAGCATAAGACACTCCAACTGCTCAAACTTTAGATATTGATAATCACTATTAGTTGACAACCAAGAATCGCTGGAAGCCAACTTCACCTCTTTTTCTTTTACCAACTCCAAGAACAGGAATCTTTAATGTTCTACTTGAGTACGAAGAACACCAGAAACTGCTTGAGCTCCCATCAACGACATCATAAGCACTAGGAATCTACCAAAGGATCAAAAAAACATACTGGAACCAAGCAGTTCAGCAGCCAAACTTTCTTTTACTAGTGCTTCTGGCATCTCAGCTTAGGCCTTCAAAAATAACGTTTTTGCAACAAACTGCTTCATTTATACAAATGCTCCTCCTCAATTACACAATCTGTAATGATGAATCAATCAATTATACAATGAAAATATTTTGTTCTTTTAAAGCATACAAATCGCAAATTATTTTAAATTACAATTTCAAATAAATACATATAATATTATTACAAAAACCTTCATAAAAAAACTTTCTAAATATTCAAGTTAACTTCCAAATTCATCCCCTTAGGCTGCATACTTTTATAATTTAAAGTAAATATACTTTCCAATTCTAACATGTGCATGAAATCTCCCCCTCTACCTAACTGTGATTTAGCTAATACATTGAAAAACGACAATCATCCAAGCCAACATGGGCCTGTAAAAAATGCTCTACTACATGGCTGTCCCAAATTACTATTTCTGATGTCCCCAGGAAGCTCGAGTATACATACTTTGGCCATTCTTTTGGTATGACCCACATATCATTTTGTTGGCATGCATCCACATCCTAATATGTATACTTCTCCACATGAGAGACCTATCCAAAGAATTGGGGCTTAGATGACAGTCTCGGCTATCATTCTTGATCTCTGTAAGGCATTTGGTATGGTTAACCACAACAAACTCATCAATTCCCTCTCAGAACTAAATCTCAGTAAACCTATCATAACCTGGTTTCAAAGCTATTTAATAGGTAGACAGAAAGCTGTACAGTGGTAGCAAGAACTCTCTTTACTACCAGTAACACTGGATGTTCCTCAGGGCACCATCCTTGGTCCTTTACTTTTCTCTGTCTTCACTAACAGCCTCCATTCATCTACTCTACATGCCTCAGTCATCCAATATGCTGATGACTCAACACTAATCTGTTCCTCGCCCTCTCCAAGAACTGCAGTTACTAACACAAACCTCTTTTCTTTCTGTTGAAGAATGGCTTATCAACTCTCAACTAATACTCAACCCCAATAAAACAAAACTTCTCATATTCTGTCCTACCGGTCACTCCACTCCCTTACCCTCATTTACAAGAACTGCAGTGGTGGTGCTGCGGTAGCGTTGTCACCTCACAGTTAGACGTTGCCCGTTCGATTCTCAGTTAGAGCGTCTTTTGTGTGGCAACATGCATGAATGGGCGTTCCTTCATTGAAGGTTGTGCGTTAGGCCTGGCAAGCCAGCACGTAAAAATCTACTGCCAATCATTAGCGGACCGGAGTTCCGCTGTGGCGACCCCTAACCGGGAAAAGCCAAAAGACACAACAACAACAACAAAAAATAATTTCTAATATTTAATAACTTCCCCAGCTTCTCCTTTACAACCAACTCCTACTAACCTATAAGATGTTGTACTACCCTGATAAAACCCCTGCATTGCAAAATCTAATACATTCCTATTCCAGTACTAGGGTCCTACGTTCAAACAATAAACCTCCCCTTCAAGTCCTAAAACCAACAACTCTGCCGGAGCCTCCCCCTATTCAAATTGTATAGCAGAAAAGTGGAGCACCTCACCCACTATTATTACAGTCACATCATCTGTTGCTCAGTCTAAAAAAATCACTAAAAATGCACCTACAAGCAAACTGAATTTGCAACTGTGACTCCACACGCTAGGCTATTTCTAACTCTATCAGCTCACCCAGGACTAACCTTCTTCCCTCAGTCTCTGACTTTTGCTCATCCATGATTAACCTTCCACCCTCACTCTCTGACTATTGACTTCTCTCTATCTTGCTAGTCTGTTTCATCATACTTCTCTCCTACTCTTATCACCTAATACCTCTTCCAAGTAGAAGGATTTGTGTGTTCCTTTATTTGTCATGACCAGAACATATGGAATGTTATTTTTGAATAAACAGATTAAAGAATTTCATTGATTTTGGTTGACATGTAACTGTTACTATTGCAATCTTAGTTTTGATTTAAATGTATAGTGTTATTCTGTTCTTATGAAGCTGTACATGTTAATCTATGATGTGAGAGTGTTCAATCTCGCCGTTTGTTCTTACACATGGGTGTCGGAGCCGATCCTCGGCTCCGAGTCGGCTGCTTAGCAAAGCTCTGCATCCAGAAGAAGCTCGAGACTAACCTACCTCCCACAATTCCCTCTGCCTTTACCTCAGATCTAGTTTGCCGCTGCAACCGATCGCATCGTTCTGAAGAGCTCTGAGCCAACTGGAACAGATAAGCTAACTTTTTCAAAGAAAATTTTCTTGAAAATTTCTAGGATTGTAGACTTATATAGTGTGTGTGTGTGTGTGTGTGTGTGTGTGTGTGTATGGTCTGGTTTCCCCTTTATCTATATATATATAGTGTTTTTATATATTTATATTTAGTTTAGGTTACCTAGGGCCTACCCCACCTACTAAAAACCCGGATTTGACTACTTGATATACTTGATATCATTATTGCTGTGACACTTTACCTTTTGACATTGTTTCTTGACTTTCTTGACTTTCAATTCTTATTATGTCAGAGAAGGTTAAGTCAGGTTTTAAAAGATGTCAGTGTGGACAGAAGATGTATGTCACCGACAACCATAGCTACTGTGTCTACTGTCTTGGCCCTCTCCATCTTCAGGAGGACTGTTCCATATGTCATTCCTTTAGTGGAAGGGTCATGACAGATAGGCACAGGAAGCTTATGGACAGAGGTCTTCTGAAGCCTGCTTTCCAAGAGGCTTTAGATAAGTCAGACCAGACTTCTAAATCTTCGAAGGAGCCGAAGACTTCGGAGCCCACGTCATCGGCTCCAAGTTCTTCTTTTAAAGTTCGTTCACCGGTTCCACAGACTTCGGGGCCGAGTGTCGAGCTATTGTCTGTCACCGAGCCTCGGGTCTTGGAACCGGTGATGGAACTGCCACCTTCTGCTCTTTTGAGGTCGGCACCGTCCTCGATTCCTTCGACACGGTCTTCCAGGCCCCTCCGACACCGACGTAGATCGTGTGGTGCAGAAGCTGATGGAGAACACGGCCCTGTCCAAACTCATTGCAGTCTCCTCTCAGTTGGTGTCAAGACTCGAAGGCCTTCCCTTGTCTCCATCTGGTCCTCCTCCGAGGCCTACTCAGCCCTCGGAGCTGGGAGACGCTGATCTGCTGTTAGTGGAGCCCTTGGTGCCGGAACCGTCTCTTTTTCGGTCGGCATCGTTGACCTCGACTCCGTCGGAACAACTACCGGACTCGCGGAGCCGACGATCTGTCCTTGGTTCCGGGACCGAGAGTCGAACCGATGTTTCGGTGCCGACTCTCCCTCTCGGCGCCTCGGCACGGATCACCTCGGCTCCGTCTTCGGGGTCGGTGCCCTTGGCTTCCACGTCAGAGATACCTCCGCGTTCTTCGGAACTGGGGGATTCCTCGGCTCAGGGTCCGGGGGCCTTCGACCTTATGAGGAAGGTATTGTCTTCCCAGACAACTACTTCAGCAGAAGCAACGTCTCCCTCCCATAAAGGCCCGTTGTCCTCTTCTGCACCTATGGCTACTCAAAAGCGTCGAGCACCAGTGTCTCAGCCGCTCCCAGAGGGAGCCCCCTCTTCCTCAGAGGCTTCATCGGATGCCCCCCCCCCCTGATGACATCCCAAGGAAAAGATTGCGCAAGAGGAGGCACTTGGATTCTCCACAAGAGTCCTTAACATCAGACACTGACTTAGATGAGTCAGAAGGGTCCCCAAAATCACCCTCAGAGGATGTCTCCTTCTCTGACATCCTGGAGATCCTAAAACAGAGAGGTGATTGGCAAGCCCTACCCCCTTCTGAGGATGAGTCAGTTTTGCTGAAGGCATTCGGTGCTCGCCCTTCTTCCTTCTGGGTCACTCCGCCCTTCGACGAGTTAATGGAATTAATTGCTCGAAGGGCGTGGGAGACACCTGACACAGTGGAGCCAGTTCCTAGAAAGCCTAATACATATATTACGGCCCCTCAGGATAAGGCATACCTCACAAAGGGAGTTCCAGTGGACGCTATGGTGGTGGCAGCTGCCATGAAAAAGGAGATGTCCGAATCTTCCTCATCTGTCCATCCTCCTAACAGAGATTCTAGGACCATGGACAGATATGGGAAGCGCATTTTCAGTTCAGCGACTTTTTCCATGCGATCGCTGAACTATTTGACACATTTCACACGATTACAGAGGGATCTAGTCAAAGAGTTGGGAGATACCCTCCAGGGTACTACAGATGCTGCTGTCTCAGATAAGGTTACAGCACAGCTCAATACCCTTACATCTATTGTAAACTTGTCCATGAGGCTCATCTCGTATGCAGCCGAAGGGTCGAGTAGGGCTGTGGCTTCAGCGATTGCTCTTCGTAGACAATCCTGGATGCACCTATGCGCCTTTGCGGAAGCCTTCAAGTCTTCCTTTACTAACGCCCCCTTTGATGGTGCCACTCTCTTTGGCCCCAAAGTAAAGGAGACCCTGACCCGGTGTGAGCAAGAGGGAAAGACTCTGTCTGCTTTCGGAGTCCGTTTTTCCACCCCATCCAGACCGTACCCCAAAGGGCAACGAGGTGGGAAAATGTGGTTTCGTAAACCCCAGGGTTCTTTCCCAAGCACACAGGGTGATGCCCCCTCCAGAG
Organism: Protopterus annectens; assembly: GCF_019279795.1. Lineage (NCBI taxonomy): Eukaryota > Metazoa > Chordata > Ceratodontiformes > Protopteridae > Protopterus > Protopterus annectens. The sequence goes on from NC_056747.1 coordinate 463,555,160, forward strand.
GCAGGGGGGGGGGCAGAAGTGGAAGACGTCGCCCTGGCGGCAGAGGGGGTCCGCAGAACCAAGGCGACAGGGATACTATCCCTGGGAAGCCTTTCCAGCACTCCTGAGAGGAGGCCCGACTGTCCTGCTCTGGAGGCAGTCGGGGGTCGCTTAGCTTTATACCCTCAGGCCTGGCAAAGCCTTACTTCAGACAAATGGGTAAAAAGCATTATTACCAGAGGTTACAAAATCCCGTTTCTATTTCCCCCGTTACCACAGAAGAGATTCCCAGATGTACCGCCCCATCTGCGAGAACCTGCAGCTATAGAAATTTCAAAGCTACTAGAAAAAAGGGTCATCCAACCAGTCCCGGTGGACCAAAGAGGATCCGGAACTTACTCAAGGTTCTTTTTAGTTCCAAAAAAGACGGGGGACTGGAGGCCAATTCTGGACCTAAGCAATCTCAATACCTATGTGAAGAAAGAAAAGTTCTGGATGGTCATGCTTCAATCGATCCTTCCGTTTTTACGGAAGGACGACTGGATGTGCTCAGTAGATCTCAAAGACGCATACTACCACATCAAAATGGCCAGAGCGTCCAGGGATCACCTGCGCTTCCGGCTGGGAGCCAGCCACTTTCAGTTTCAGGCCCTGCCCTTTGGTCTAACCTCAGCCCCCAGGGTTTTCACCAAATGCATGGCAGTGGTAGCGTCTCACTTGAGACGCCTAGGATTCCGGGTGTTTCCGTATTTGGACGACTGGCTCCTTACTGCCACCACCGAGCGTCGACTGATACAGGCCAGGGACTATACGCTCAGCCTTTGTGTTCACCTAGGGATTTCGATAAATTTCGAAAAATCTGCCTTACAGCCATCACAGCATATTTCATTTATAGGGGCAGATTTGGATACCCGTTCCTTGCTTCTAAGACTCCCCTCCGCAAGAATAGCTTCCCTACAAAAACACATATCTCTCCTTCTGTTGTCCAGGAAATCCCCAGCCAAACTAGTTCTGAAAGTCTTGGGACTCATGTCAGCTTCCCTCATTGCAGTTCCCATGGGAAGACTACACATGAGAGTTCTCCAATGGCTGCTGTTCGCACAATGGTCATTCCAACAGTTACCGCTGACACACGAAATTCACATTACAAACACCTGCAAAGCACACCTGTCTTGGTGGTTACAGAATCGCAATATCATCGGCGGCCAACCATTTGTGTTACCCACACCAACAGCCACAGTGACCACGGACGCTTCCCTGATAGGGTGGGGGGGCATCTTTCAGGGACAGACAGTCCAAGGCGAATGGACCAATCTAGAGTACAACCTGCACATCAATGTCCTGGAGATGAGGGCAGTGTTTCTAGCGTTGCAACACTTCTCCTCCCTTCTACCTCTAGGGACCATTGCAGTTCAAACGGACAACATGTCCGTAGTTTGGTACATAAACAAACAAGGAAGAACCAAGTCTTACCAGTTGTGCAGAGAGGCCATGAGAATTTGGCAATGGGCAGAGTCCACGGGTCGCTTTCTGATAGCAACGCACATCTCGGGGTTATCCAACGTTATAGCAGACAGGTTGAGCAGAGCCATCCTGTTACCTCACGAGTGGTCCCTCAACCAGACAATAGCGGAAATGATATTCCGCAAGTGGGGCCAGCCTTGCTGCGATCTGTTTGCGTCTCCAATGAACGCCAAATGCAGAAGCTACTTTGCCCTGTTACCCCCTCCAGGGGATGTCCCCAGGGACGCTCTGATTCACGATTGGCCCCCGGCTCTCCTTACGCTTTTCCCCCTATACCTCTGATACCGAGATTTCTCCAGAAAGCCAAGGATCTAGAAAGGACTGTAATTCTCATTGCCCCATTCTGGCCTCATGATATTTGGTTTCCCTTTCTTCAAGCACACCAAATACGGGAGCCCTGGATTCTGGACCCGGTGCCAGACCTACTGACTCATTCGTCAGGAGCTCCCCACCCGTTGCTCCTGTCCCTCAGATTAGCAGCTTGGCTGCTCCACTTCCCTTCTTAGCCAGGTCTGATCTTCTCTCTCCGGTGGTTCAAGACATTCTAGTAGCCTCTCATATGGCTTCCACTATAAAACTTTACACTAGTAAGTGGAAATGTTTTGTATACTGGGCGACTGCACAGCATTTAGATCCCTTAATAGCCCCACTAAACAAAGTTTTAGAGTTCCTATCCATGCTGTTTCACCAAGGAGCCTCTACTGCCACCTTGAGGGTTCAGTTGGCTGCTATTTCTAACTTTCATGTAGGAGAGAATGGAGCACCCATTATGGCTCATAGGCTTTGTAAAGCCTTTTTGAAAGGATCCTTTCATCTTAGACCACCAGTCAGGTTTCCTACAGCTCCGTGGAATCTGAACCTCCTCTTATCGCAGCTAATGTTACCACCTTTTGAACCAGCTTCTTCCTGTTCCTTAAAGTTCTTGTCCTGGAAAACTCTCTTTCTAGTAGCTATCACTTCAGCCAGACAAGTGTCGGAACTTCAAGCTCTCTCCATTAAACAGCCATATTTAATATTTCACCCGGACAGGGTATCTTTACGCACTAACCCTTCTTTCCTCCCTAAGGTTTGTTCAGTTAACAACATTAATCAATCCACTGAGCTTCCCACATTTTTCAAAAATCATTCCAATAAGCTGGAGTATATGTTGCACAAGTTGGATGTTCATAGACAACTCAGATTCTATCTAGATAGAACGAAAGATCATAGGAAAGCAGACCAGCTCTTTATAGCCTTTGCGGACAACAAAAAGGGCATGGCAGTGATGAAGCGTACTCTCTCCAAATGGCTAACTGATTGTATTACCTTCATTTATGCTGCTTCTAGTCACAGTTTGCCCACCAAACCAAAAGGACATTCTACTAGATCAGTTTCTACATCTTTGGCTCATGCGGCCCGCCTACCTTTGGACACTATTTGTGCGGCCGCCACTTGGTCTAAACCACATACGTTCATCACTCATTATAAAGTGGATAGGATTTCCAGGGACAGAGCAACCTTTGGTTCCACTGTGCTCAGGAACGTTCTTCCGTGAGTCTCTCAGGGTCACGGAGCTAGAGACGCTGCTACCCATGTGTAAGAACAAACGGCGAGATTGAACACTCTCACATAAAGAAGTTATGTTCTTACCATAACGTTCCATGTGGAGTGTTCATCTCGCCTTTGTTCTTACATTCCCACCCTCCCACCCTCAGGTCAGGAAGAACGTCCAGTTTAGATGTCTGGTCTTTTTATCTCCCGCTGCTGGTCTCTCTCTGTTGTGCTACTGGTTTGAGTTACGCTCCTTGTGTATATGTATATATTCTTGGATATTTACATTATTGTTGCTGGATCTGGTGTTGTTTTGCAAACTAGATCTGAGGTAAAGGCAGAGGGAATTGTGGGAGGTAGGTTGGTCTCCAGCTTCTTCTGGATGCAGAGCTTTGCTAAGTGGCTGACTCTGGCTCCGACACCCATGTGTAAGAACAAAGGCGAGATGAACACTCCACATGGAACGTTATGGTAAGAACATAACTTCTTTTTATAAGTCGACATTTATCCTGGTTGATGTACAGTCTTGCTTTCTTATCTTAGATTTCATGGATGAAAAATGTTATAGTGTTGTTCATTTGTCATGTTTTTGCAATTCTTAATGTTTGTTATATGTGGGGCTTTTCTCCCTGGGCCTCTGCTGAAAAAGGACTTTTGTCCATTCTGACTTTCCCAATAACCAAATATAAAATAAATAATAAAATAAAAAATAGTATTTTTTTAGTGTGTTAGCTAAACCACAGTTAGGTAGAGGGGGAGAGTTCATGCACATGTTGGAGTCAGAAAGTACATTTATTTTAAATGATAAAACTATACAGCCTAAGGGGGTCAATTTGGACGTTAACATGAATATTTAGAAAGTTTTTTTATGAAGTTTTTTTGTAATAATATTATATGTATTCATTTGCAAATAATTTGAGATTTGTGCACTTTAAATGAACAAAATATTTTGATTGTGTAATTGATTAATTATTGATTGTGTAATTGAGGAGAAGCATGAGTAAAAATGAAGCGGTTTGGTGCAAAAAAGTTATTCCTTGAAGGCGTAAGCCGAGGTACTAGAAGCACTGGTAAAAGAATGTTTGGCTGCTGAACTGCTTGGTTCCAGTTCAGTTTTTTTTTTATTCTTTGGTGGATTTATAGTGTTTATGATGTCCTTGGCAGATAACCCAAAACACCATAGAGGCAGGGAGGAATTCAAACAGCTAATATTACATGTAAGTAGGACTTATGCAACTGTGCCTTCTTCTAAATAAAGAGAAAAACAAAAAGAGAGATCCAATGTTAAGGACAAAAATACAGAAAATTGGAAAAAAGAAAGAGACAAGCTGATCTGTCTCCTTATCCTTTTTTGAAGTGGAAAACCGTTTCTGTATTCTATTCCTTTGGCACCAATATTTGGAAGAAATGATTACCAAACTTTCAGTGTTGATAGGTGTCAACACCAAAGCCATTATAAACCTCAAGCAGATACTCTCTCTTGCATCAAGTCCTCAAAGAGTGAGCTATCTAGGTTCCAGAAGTTGAGGCCCTCAGTTTCTTCTTTTAGATCTGCCATGTCCACCAGGACTGTCATTGATATTGATTGGGAATGAGTGATAGGGGTATTCTTCAAGGTTTGGATAAATATGGGTGTCTTGCCATCCCTCTCTGTTTCTGTGGTGGATTGGGTTAGCCTACCAACTCCTTTGTCTACTGATTAGATAAGTCAGACAACTGGCCCTTTGGTATAATGGTTATCCCTTTTGGCCACATTTCATTCCTTCTCTTTGGGGTTGGATATGATCCAGCTGGATTGTTCTTGCTGTCATCATGGTCCGTGTCATGCACTGGTCCATCTGAGTCCTTAAGTCCCTGTCTTCATCCCAAAGGACAGACTAGTCATAACACTTCAAACCAATCCTTCATCAAGGTTCTAAAGACACTTCTGGAACCTTGGATGATCCCCCAACTCCCAACTCCCAGAAAGTGTCACTGCAAAAGAGGGCAAATTGATTCCCCACTAGAATCACATCTCATGGACATAGACCTTGATGAAGTGGAAGGTTCCTTCCAGTCCCCCTGAGGCCTGCACCTTTGAGGAGATCATGAAATTAATGACTCAGAGGGGAACTTGGCCCTCTGATCCCCCTTTCCCAGATGAGGAAGTGTTGTTTGGAGCTTTCATGGCTGGCCCCTCTACTTCCTGGGTAGTTTCTCTTACTGACTAACAAACCTTTAGTGGAGATAGCATGTGGGTAGCTGATGTGGTAGAACCTTTTCCAACAAAAGCTAGACAAGATTGTGAGACCACCCAAGGACAAGCCATATTGGCGCAAGTGCTTACTGATAGCTTCATCTTAGCATCACTGCAGCTTCAATCGACTCTGTCTGATGACAGCTCTGTGGTCCATCCTCCAAATAGTCTAGGATTCTTGACCATTTTGGTAAATGGACATATACCTCTGGAACTTCTTCCCTAAGAGTATTAAATTACCTATCTTATATGACCAGATTCCAAAGGGACCTAAATTAACAGGCATTGGATTCCCCCAGGAGAACACCCAAACTAGACATCAGGAAATAACTGGAATCTCAAGTGTCTACTATATTGCCCATCACTCATCTGTCCATGACACTGCTTCACAATGCAGCAGATGGAGTAGCTAGAGCAGCAGACATCAGCATTACCATGCACCATCATTCCTTGTTGCATTTGTGTGACTTTGCAGATAGGTTTAAAGTTCATGAATTTCCCTTATGGTAGATAATCATTGTTTAGTTCAAAAGATAAAATAAACTTTAATGAAGAATGATTAAGAAAAAAATGTCTGTCATGAAAATGTGCTTTAAAACCCCTCAATGGTCCTTTTCCAGAAACCAGAAGGGTAGCAAACATCTCTGGTTCAGAAAATCTCAACCATCTGTTCTTTGATTTTCCTCAACTAGGACACCCTGTCCAGAAGAGGACCTTTTAATGGCTGCCACTGTAGAGGCAGAAGAAGTCTACAAAATCAGAGGCTTCGGGGCTCCTTTTCAGGCAAGGCTTCTCAATACTCCTGAAGTGTTGCCCAGCTGTTCTCCTTTGGAAGCATTTGGGGGATAACTCTCTCTTCATCTAGACATTTGGTTGGCCATCACATACAAGAAAAAGAGGATCATACCCAGAGATTATATCATGCCTTTCATATCGCTCCCCAAACAAACACTTTTTGAGATGTTTTACCTCACCAAAAGATAGTGACAGCTTAGATGATTTAACTTCTTTAAAAAAGAGCAATCCAATAGGCTCCCATTAGACTAGAAAGGATCTAGTGTCTATCTAAGATTCTTTTCAGCCCCAAAGAATACACAAGACCCCAAGTCCATTCTAAATCTCAGCAGGCTAAACCTCTATATGAAAAAGACAAACTTTCAGATGGTCAGTGGTGCAGGCCCACCTTCCATACTTTCAAGAAGGGGATTGGATAGTCTTTACTATGAAGCCGAAATTATCCAAATGACCACCATGGCTAACAGCATACAAAATTTATTGTGTATAAAAAACAGGATAAGCGCTTTCACACAGTGCGTGCATCATCTGATCCATCATTACAACACAATTAAAACAATTTAAATAAAATCAATTAAGAACAACCAATAAAAATCATTCCCTTAATTATTGATGTGACCTACGTTTCTTTAATACTGGTTTTAAGTTCATAGGTTCATAGATTCATAGGGAGGTACAAGGCTATCGGGCCTAGGGCCTATACAAGCCTAGCCAAAAGGTACCCTGGCTTTTGCCACCCAAGAAAAATATTTTCCTGTGCCCCCATCAAGCAGAGCCACAGAGGTGATCCCCGGGATGAATTTCCTATTTCCCATCCAATCATCAAGATTTTTCTTGAAGAGTGCTAATGAGGAGCTTTGTTTGATATAGACAGGTAGTTTGTTCCAGAGTATGGGAAGTCTCTGGGACAGGAATCTATCCCTCCAGCATGTTCTGTTTATTGTGGTGACAATGTTAAGGTCCCTAGAGCATGTAGCTCAGAAGGATTGAGATTTCTTTAAGTGGAACATGTCCAACAGCTCTGGGTTTGACCTAGCTTTGCATGTTAGGCAGATCGCCTCTGAGTAGGAGCTATGCGACAGAGTAAAGCTGGAGTTTTTTGAGATGGTCTGCATAGGGCATCTGTTTGTGGATGGTAATCCTCTTTGTGAGGTATTTCTGTGGCCTTTCCAGTTGTTGTAGATGTCTTGTGAGGTACATACCAAAAGGGGCATTGTACTCTATAATGGGTCTAATGAGTGACGAGTAGAGGGAAACAATGACCTCTTTTTTCCTGGATGAGAAACCTTTTGTGATGAGGTGTGCCATATAGAAGGTTTTCCTGACTACTGTGGCGATGTGATTATCAAAGGAGAGAGTAGTGTCCACCTGTGTCCCAAGGTCTCTTATCACACTTTCGGTGTTTAGTAGACTACCAGCTATGTGGTAGCTCATTGGGTACAGAGTTTTTACCAAAGGGGATGACTATGCACATTTTGGCATTGAGCTTGAGGCCATGGCTTTGACACCAGGCATCTGTCTCAGTGAGGCCTTTTTGTAGGATGTCCACATCGTTAGGAGTTTCAGTTATGGCTCCTAGTTTGCAGTCATCTGTGAACTTTGTTAAGTAAAGACCTTCTGTGTTAGCCTGTACTTCAGAAAAGTAGATGCCAAACAAGAGAGGACCCAGGACTGAACCCTGTGGTACTCCACTTGTCACTGGTCTGAAGTCGGATTTGGAGTTTGCTACTTTCACAGTGTGGGTTCTGTCAGTGTGCCAGTTGGCAACCCATCTTGTGACATAGGGATGTATACCTAGTTTAGTTAGATTATCTATAATTCCAGAGTGGGGGATGGTGTCAGAAGCCTTGGTGAGATCTAGAAAGGTTGTGTGAACCACCTTACCCTCGTGTACGGCTTTGGTGACCGCTTTAAAGAAGTCAGTCAGGTTTAGGAGACATGATCTGCCTTTTACAAACCCGAACTGGGTAGGGTCCAGAGTTTGGAGATTACCAATGTCTTTGTTTATAAGTTCCATGATGATACCTTCCATGGCCTTGCAGACCAGGCTTGTTAGGCTAATGTGGTGGTAGTTCCTGGGGTCCGTGGTGGCTCTCCCTTTGTGGAGTGGGATAACTGTCACTGTGCGCCATTCACTGGACACAAGGCCTGTGGTGAGGCTATGATTGAACATGGTGCTTTGGTGGAGTGCCAGTTAATTTTGTAGTTCATGTAGAACGCAGCCTGGGATGTTGTCAGGTCCCATAGATGCTGTGTTCTTGGCTTTGGAGAGTGTGGTTTCTACCTGTGCAGCCGTGATTACAGGAACTTTTCATTCTTCTGGTATAGAGATGGGCCCTTTAGCGGGTGAGGGGGTAAAGTTAGCACTGAACCTATCTGCCAGGATATTGGCAATATCAGTTGGTTGTGTATATTTAGTGCCATTGTGCTGTAACTCAGAGCAGATCTGAGTGTTGCCATTGAGATTCTTGACATAGCTATTGAATGCTTTGTGGTTGCCTTTAGAATCAGTAGCAATTTTGCTTTCATAAGTAGCTCTGGAGGATTTTATGAGGGATCTCAGCTTCTTACTGAGGTTGACCAGGGAGTTCTTCCAGTCATGGGATTTTACTCTTTTTTGCAACAGTTGCTTTCTTCTGTTGTAGAGTTTGTTTATGGCAGGGAACCACCAGATTGGCTTCCTTTTTTTGGAGGATAGCATCTTGGTTGTGTTAGGGATAGCACGATCCATACACTCGTGTAAGTGCTTATAAAGTGCATTTGTGTAGGATTCAACAGACATACCTCTATTGTCCATCTGCTTGGGGTGTCGTGAAGTTTGCCACGTCTGTCTTAAGAAGCATGAAGTTGGCTTTGGAGAAATTATTTACAGTGGTTTCCCTAATGGGGGGTGGGGACGGGATGTGGATGTCTAGGCCGATTAGCTTGTGGTCGGATCTGACCAATGAGGAATTGACCTCTGATGTGGAACATTGGTCACCCATGTTGGTAATGATCGGGTAATAATAACTGAGAGATATTGCTGCCCCTGGTGGGGGTGTGGATAAGTTGATCCAAGGCATTGGAATTTTTGAATTCCAGAAAACATTGAGTAAAAGAGTTGGTATATGAGTAGTTTTCCCAGTTAATGGTGGGGTAGTTGAAATCACCCATTATTAGGGTGTTGGGTTGTACCCTAATATTTCCAGTGAATCAAGAAATGATGAGTGGGAATTCTGGGGCATGGTGGGGGATTTGTAGCAAGTTACAGTTTGGATTGCGGTCTTGCCCAGAGTTAGTTGCACTTGGATAATCTCGGATGCATTATGCTGAGGGTATAGAACCATTAATCCCTGGAGGTTTATCTGCCTGTAACTTAATTATCCATTTAGTTTCTGCAAGCTCTATTATATTATTAAGATCTTCCCCCCTCTTATCTACAGGAGCCAGTTGTAAGACCATAAATTCAAAGTCGTTACCCGGACATAAAGATACATGCTTGGCTAGTGCATTAAGTAAATTGTTACATCTAATATCCCCTATATGTTGTAGGATGCACTCCTTAAGCATCCTAGAGGTCTTCCCTACATAAAAAGTAGTAGTTGATCTGCACTTAGCCAAATTAGACCAAGCCATTCGACTTACAAACAGCATAGAACCTTGGTGTAAAAGTAAAATCAAGCCTAGGATGATCACCATTATCTCTAGAAACAGAACTACAGGTGTTACAACCCCTACAAGAAAAAGTAAGGTAGTAAAAGCATAAAATGTAGATAGAAATAATCATGACGAGTATTAGGTTGAAAAGAAGGGTGAAGGAGAGTAGGGGAGAAGTAGAAGGAGTCAGGTGGGGTGAGAACTAGACAGGAAGTAGTCTCCAATGCAACTCTTTTTCAATGGCTGTCCAATTGCATCTCTTTATTATATTCTGTAAATAACTAATTCCTTGCCTCAAAATCGGACACACTCCACAAGGTCAATTTCAACTTCTGTGGCCTTTTTCAAGAATTTGTCTACAGATCACATAGTGCTACAGTCACATGGGCACTAATGCATACTTTTGTGAAACACTAGAAACTTGATGTAATATCAGGAGACTTCCATCTCATATGCTATCAAGAAGAGAGTAGCTGGGGATTCTGTCCATTAAAGTAAACAGAAGAGACCATATAGGATTGGAAAGGTTTATGTACTTACCGTAACGATTGATCATTATTGTCCTGTCCACCTTAACAACCATCCCACCATTCCCTCTTCCAAATTGTCACTCTCCTTCCTGGCTAGACCTAGTAGACCTAAAGTCAAAGCCTTTCTCCAGGATACCTCTATACCATAGTTTCTGATGGGGAGAAATTGATCTGAGGACCGGTAGGAATACATCGCACTACATTATGGGACAGAGGCGGAACTTGAATTCTACAGAAGCTCTAATTGGAAAGTTGCTAGCTCAGATCCACCCTGAGGGTGGATAAACCCATCAGTCAATACAGACAGATAGGAACAGTAAGGATCCATCATTATGATAACTATATAACTTTTATTTTTCTTTAAAAGCTGCTGTTAGTCACTTATGCTTTCAGTTACTTACATCAGTAAATGTAATGCAAAATTAAAACTAGCTTTATTGTTTAGTGTATAATTCTTTTTGGCACCAAAACACAATTGCCATTTGCTTTCTTCAAGCAACAAACATCCACAAACAGCTATGTGTACATAAAGTTTTCAAACAAATACCAGTATCAGTGGAATAAAATGTATACATAGTTTCATGCTGTGTGATGACATTAGAACAGATTATATCATTTTATTTACTGCAACTAAAGCATTTTAAAGTATCCCAGTCCCTATCTTATTTACTTAAAGGTATAATATCTGTGTGTTCATTTAGCATTTATTTTAAATTCTGCATTGCTTTATAAATAAGACATGGTCAGTTTCCAACAGTACAAACCCACTCAAACATAATTCATAAATGAGAACCTCACTACAAGAATAAAACTCTGACTCTCTAACTGTTTAAAATTCTGTGTATCACCCACCTACTGGAAAGATTTAAAGTTAACACTACACATGTATGATAACCACCTTAAGATATGTGTTTTCATTTTTCAGATGAAATCTTTTAACTATTTCTTTCTCAGCTACTTGCTTCCAACCTTTTCTGTGTGTATGTGAGAAAAACATGTACCTGTGTGTACATATTGTTAAACAAATCTCAGTTTTGTGATAACTCACTGTAATAATTTCACTGTATTTGTACTTGTTTTTGTACATTTGGAGCTTTTCTCCCCAGGCCTCCGCTGAAAATGAACCTGTATCCAGTTGGACTTTCCTGATTAACAAATGTAAAATAAATAAATAAAAATAAATATATATGAACCCTTGGAACTTGTATGTTCTTCAGGCATTCAGCAGAAAGGCAAAAAAGAGAGTATTTATACAATTTTGAACTGAAGTTGAAAGAAATGATTTAAAGGGCTACTTAAAAACTTTGTGTAGAGATGTTATGGACATCACAAAAATATATGACAACAGAGGTTTATGGACTGTGGGATGGGAATGTGCTGTAAAATTGAGAATGCAAAATGATAAAATTGTGCATTTAGCGAGTATGATCAATGCAGAGGGGAGTAAGGGGATGGTTTAGGTATTGGGGCAGCCAAAGACATGCTTTTATGTGGTAAAGATGATCACTTAATTAATAATTGTGATAAAAGAAAATGTTTTTTATGCGGTAAAGTTGGTCATGAAGCAAAGAAACGTGAGCAAAAATGTATAAAATGTGAAAAAATAGGACACTTCTGGTTGGACTGTAAAGCTGTAGGAAATTATACACAAGAAACAAGATTAGACCAAGACAAGGAAAATGTTACATTAGATACCACAGGAGAGTCAGAAAAAGAAAATATGGATGAGAATGACGTAAGAATAAATGTGAGGGATGGTATGAATGAAACAAAAGGAAAAAGAGAGGTAGATGAAGAAGTTAGGAACTCAAGTGATGAAGGAGAAGATAAATGAGTAAGATTGAGAAACAAAAGAAGCTCTATGGGAAAAAGAGAGAACGAAAACATAAGCTTAAAATTTTAACTATATGGGAAAACAAAAGGAAAAGGATTAAAATTATACAACAAAAACCTTTCTTTATAGTGAGAGTCCTAGTCAGTAAATAAAGAACCTTCAACATAGGCTATGAATATTGGAATGTTGTAGGGTATTAGACATATGTATTATAGCATTAATAAATATACGAATAACAGCAGCAGAAGAAAGAATACAAATGACTGGATTATGGGAAGGTATGATATGTAGCTTAGCTAGTGAAAAGTGTTCAGGTATAACTGTCTTATGTAAAGAATGTATAGAAATTTTAGACTATATGATAGTTATGATTGGAAATATAGTAGTATTAGACGCAATATTTAAAAAAAACAAATTTATGGAGGTATTACACTTATGCATACACCTTACAAAAGCAAAGAGAAATAATGTTTAAAAAATACTGGATTACATGAGTGTGAATAAGCAAATAATAGTAATAGGAGACTTTACTTGTGTTTTAAGACATAGGTGGAAATAAGAGGTAAATGTTAAAGGTATCTTAGACATGGTCAAAAACAGTAAGATGTATTTATAGGGACATAAGCACTGGACATATAAAAGAAGTAATCTAAGAACTGAAACTGATTGTTTTATACTATCAGAGATCTTAAGCATATTACATCAAGGGTATAAAATTACAGGATTCTAAGATCACTTAACTATATGGATAGAGATTCAAGAAAAATAGGCTACATAAAAATAGGTAGTAGAATAAAAAGGATTAGTGAATCGGAACTAAATGAATATATAAGGGGTATAATACAGCAACTATAGCTGGATCATACAAATATGAGATATTTTTATAAAGATTGGACAACTTGGTGTAGTTTAAAAGTAAAATATAGAAAATAAGTACTAGCATGGCAGAAGACAAAAAGATTATATGATAGTGATAAATACAAGGAGATTAGGAATTGGGTATTTTAAAATATAATAGATAATAGAAAAGAATATATAGAAAAAGAGAAAATGTATGAAATTAATCAAGAAAAATAAAAAAAAAATGTTATTCAAACAAAGATATTTTCTACAAGGAAGAAAATAAGTAGCACATTATCTAAAAAATGGTCAAAGAAAAAGTAAGAATAATAGAGTTGAGAAATGAAAAAGGAAGTATAATGAATATACAAAAAGAAATGATGCAAATAGTTAAGAAACATATTTTGGATACGTTTTCTGCATGTGAGACTGTAAGAAAAAATTAATGTGAGTTAAAGTAACTGAAGAAGATAAGCGAATGGAAGAAAAGATCACAATGATGGAACTTAAAATGTGCTAAAAACAGTAAGTGTAGAAGCAGCTACAGGATTAGATAGACTTGAATACTTAATGTATAAAGATATACAAGAATAGCAAAAAGAATAAATTTTAAAGGTGTTGAAGGAATGGTATGGAAAAGGTGTAAATGGTGAAAAAATATGTATAGGTGTAATGAAATTTATATGGAAAAAAAAGGAGAATGAACAGATACAAAAAATGGAGACCATTGGTATTAAATAATGTAGATTATAATTTTTTATAAAAATAGAAAAAAGAATAGTAAGCAAAGCAAATAAGCTGTTATTTGAAACAATCTTTGGAACAAAAGAGAAAAGAAGTCAAGAACAGTTGACATTATTAAGAGAGTTGGTAGATGATGTAATAAACAGGGGAACATAATTAAAAATAGTAGTAGGTGATATGAATAAAGAATTGTTTAAAATTCAGCATGAAGCACTATAGGAGATTTTGAAAGATTATAATATAAGTGATAAAATAATAAATATTTTGAAATCTGTGTTCAGTGAAAATAAAGTCAGTTTAGTGACTAATGGTTGGTTAATTGACGTAATACAAATAAAGTGTGGTAATAAACAAGGATATCCAACAAATAGCATTTTATTTGCATTAGTTATTAATGCAGTGGTTATTAGGATAAGCTTGAATTTGGAGAAAGCTAAATACCATACACTAGAGGGAATTCAGATTCCAGTGATGTTTCCATATGCAGACAATTTAATAATAGGGGTTAAAATATAGAATGGATGAGTATAGCCATAGAAATACTCAAAAAATAATTGAAAACATTAGGATTAAGTATTAATGAGGGGGGAAGAATAAAGGACTGGGTTTTGCAGAGAAATAAGAGGTATCAAGTTTAATAAAGAAGAAATAGAAATTTTGGGAATATCCTGATAAAAGAGGTATTCTTTATCTTTATAAGGAAGGAGGGGTGAGTTTAATACACCCAGTTGTGTGTGTATATATATATATATATATATATATATATATATATATATATATATATCCTATTAAACTTGTATAAAATATTATTAGGAATACAAGAAAAAGGAAACATGTTAATAAGATTATAGAGGAGAAACATAAATCAGTTTGGGAAAAGCTTAAATGTATAAAAAAGAAATAAGATTTATTGTATGGAGATAAAGTTAATTCAAGAGAAAATAGTGTTATGGAAGATGGTTGCTAAATAAGCTTCCAGTTAAAGCAAATATGCCATTCAGAACAATAAAATATAGAATTTGCATATACTGTGGAGAGTTAGAGACAACCAGACATGCTTTCGTAAAATGTAAAAAGGTATATCAATTGTGGAAAGAAATATATGATAAATGATATTTAAAAGAATTCAAAAATGTTGGACATATAAATATGGACATGATTAAGTATGGATATTATGAAAATGTGAAACAAAATGACATAGATTGGATAAAAAGTCATTTTTTATAATATGGAACATATGAAATGAAAGAATTAAAGAGATAAAGTACAACAGGAAACGGATCTTGTCAGAAATGTTGAAAAAAATAAGATTTTGGTTGTGGAAAAAGGAGTGGGGGGATTGAAAGTATGAAACAGCTTGAGAAATATGCATATGTTGTTGTAAACATGTTGTGAAAATTGCATACAGAATATGTATATATACTGTATTAGTGAATTTTAATAAAGGACCCCTACTCGTCATTGTTGTGAGTCGGACCCATTTTGGAGGAGTACTTGTTTTCATTCCAGGTACAGAGGCAGCCCGGAGAAACAGGGAGGCAGATGGAGAGAGAAGAAAATGATGGAGTGGTGAAAGAAATGAATGAGAAAACAAATACCGAGATTGGAGAATGTATGCAGGATTCTGAAAAATGTTTCAAAGAAATCTGATGGAGGGAGACAAGGCAGCAAATGATGGATTTAGAATTACAGTCCTCCAGTCAGGAGAGTTGTAGGAGGATTTATGTAAAGAAATGGTGCAGAGTGAGTCAGAAAATGGAGGAGATGTTTCCTGGGAGGACATTATGGAGAAAATACAAAAGGAGGATGCAGAGACAATCCTGAAGAATAGTGGTGTGATGGAAAAGAAAACATATGCGGATAAAGTAAAAGAAGGCAAAAGTGGAGTAGCAGAAAAGAAGGTAAAAGATAATGAAAAATGGAAGTACATGGTAAGGATTAAAAGTAAAGAAGACCAAGAAATGGACAGGTACAAAGTGTACATCAATTTAATATTTCCTGTGGGTGTAAAAGCACATGAGATAAGAGTATTTATTAACAAAGAGACATTTTGTCATATTATATTTGAGACTATCTTTCAATGGAAAATTTTCTTAGAGAATATGAAAAAAGAAAGGCTGTAATTCATGAAATATTTATGTGATAAAAGCATTTAACAGGGAAACAAAAAAGAAGATTCATGTACAATTTCAAACAGAGGTATAAAGAGAGACTTTGAAAGGACATTTGAAAGCCTTTTGTAAAGAAGTACTGGACATTACAAAAGTTTATGACAAAAGGTGTTTATGAACTGGTAACTGGAATTGTAATATTGTGTTAAAAATTGAAAGAGAAAAAAATATAAATATAACAAGCATGATAAATGTGGAGTGGAATAGGGGTGTTGTGAAATACTGGGTGCAACCCAAAACAGTTTTTTGAGAAAAAGGACATTTGATAAGTAACTGTGACAAAGGAAAATATTATATTTGTGGGGAAATGGGACATGATGCAAAAATGTGAATTGAAATGTTATGAATGTAAAAAAATGAAATTTGTGGATGGATTGCAAAACTGGAAATAGCTGGAAGGAAAAGGAGAAGAAAATGAACAAAGAAGATATTTTAGAAGTAGTAAAAATAGAAGAAAAATTAGATGAGGAAAAATTTAATAAAGAGGACATAGAAGAAGGTGATGAAGACATAAATTGGGAGATAGTAAAAGGGAAGACGAATCCTGTTGGTAAAAGGATAAAAGACAGAAAAAGAAAATTTACAGGGGTTAGTACAAAAGAAAATAGAAAGGAAGTGAATGAATGAGATTATATAAAGCTAAAGATTGGGGCTTGGTTAAGGTGTTTGGCTCACAGACACAACATGCAGTGTTTCCATCTCACCATTGGGAAGGAACTTGTTTGGGCTTACAATCGCCTGTTAAGAAAATATCCTAGTAATTAGCTATGAACTTATGAAACTGTGAATCTAAGGAAAAGTAAAAATTAAAATTTTAGAGTGCTTTCTGTAAATGTGAATAATATTAAGACTGTAGTAAGAAGACTAGGAATTCTGGAATGATGTAATACGTGTGATACAGATGTAATTATATTTGAAGACTCAAGAATTTTAACAAATGAAGAAAGATTACAAACAGAGAAACTATGGGGAGGAAAGATCATCTGCAATTTGGAAAATGACAGGTATTCTGGAATAGCTGTATTCTGTTGAAATACAGTTAAGATGTTAGATGTAAATTTAGCAAAAATTAAAAGAGCAACCATTGTAGATTTAAAATAGTAAGAACGTGTATATAGAATTATAACATTATATGCTTATACTAATTGTAAAGGGAAAGCTTATTTCATCAGGTTTTAGACTATGTAATGATAAATATGAATATTATAATAACAGAAGACTTTAATTGTGATTTAAGAAGCAAGTGTAAAAAGAAAGGAAATTATATAAGAAAAATGTTAGAAGTTATAAGATGTGGTAAGTTAAAACTTTGGGACAAAAGTTCATGGACTTACAAAAGGGGTATGTATAGGACTGAAATAGATTATTTTATAGTATCAGAAGTTTTAGTTGTAAGAGAAGGTGAGTTAGTTGTAACAGGATTTTCTGATCATCTTGCAATATAGCTAGAGATAAAGGAAAACAACTATATATATATATAAAAATAGACAAATAATAAAAAGGATAAATGAGAAAGCATGAAAGGAAAGAGATTAGTAGTACAGTCATGAAAGATCATATTACTATTAGAACATTTTATAAAAAATGGTCAGAATGGTGGATGATATTTAAGGAAAAATATAAAAAATAGTTTTTACAGTGACAGTATGATGTGAAAAAAGTAAAGAAAGAAAAATGTAAACGAGCATATAATGATGCATTGGAAGATTTAGAACATAATGATAGAAAGTACTTTTTCAAAAAAAAAAAAAAGAATTATATGAACTAAATCATGAAAAAATACAAGAATTGTTATGTAGGCAAAGATACAAGGAAAAAGCGACGTATTAAGTTACTTAAGTAGATTAGTAAAGGAAGATGGTAGCGTAATGAGAGAAATAAGAAATGTAACAGGAGAAATAGAAGGAATTCAGGAAAAGATTATGAATACTGCTGTGTATGTTTAAAGAAAAAAAGAAGGTAGTGTAAAAAACATGGAAACTAAAAAACTTAACAAGAAAAGAGAATAAAGAGTTGGAAAAGGAGATTTCTTTAAATGAGATAGTTAAAGTATTAGGGCAAGTAAATATAGATTTGGCTGGTGGCCCTGATGGCATAGGATATGAAATGTTTAAAAATGTAAGGGATTGGCAAAAAATATATATATTTTTAAAGATTTTGAATGAATGAATGAATGGTTAAATGGAGGTTTTATGTATAAAGTGTTATATAGTAGAATACTTAAATTCATATGGAAGAAGGAGGATAGAAGACAATTAAAAAAAACTGGAGACAGTATTGAATAATGACTATAAGATCTTTATGTAAATAATACAAAATATATTTGAAACTAAAATGGAAAATATCATAAATAGTATAAAGGGGAAGGATTGGCAGAAATTATTAATGACAGTTGGAGAAATTGCGGAAGATATTATGAACAGAAAAGAAGTGAAAATCATTATAGGAGACCTTAGTAAGGCAGTTGACACAGCTGGACATGAAGTCTTATGGATAATAATGAAAGAATATAAGTTCATAGGTTCATAGGTGTGTACTAGGCTAACAGCCCTGGAGCCTATATAAGCCTAGCCCAAGAAGATTCCCTGGCATCATGCCACACAAAGTTAGTTCCCAGTGCCCCTGTCAAGCAAGGCCTCTGAAGTGATCCCCAGGGTGAACTTCCTATTTCTCACCCGCTCATCAAGATTTCTCTTAAAGAGGGCCAGTGAAGGGCTCTGCTTGACGTGAATGTGAAGTTTGCTTCAGAGAATGGGAAGTCTCTGGGTTAGGAGCCTGTCCCTCCAGCATGTTCTGTTTATTGTGGTAATGAGGATAAGGTCCCTTGAGCATGTGGCATGGAGTGAATGGGATTTCTTTAGGTGTAGCATATCTAGCAGTTCTGGGTCAGACATGGCTTTGTAGGTCAAGCAGAGATCACCTCTAAGTAGGCGATAAGAGACAGAGTATAGATGGAGTTTTTTTGAGTCTGTCCATATAGGGCATGTGTCTAAGGCCTAAGATCCTTTTAGTGAGGTATTTTTGTGGCCTTTCCAGTTGTTGTAGGTGTCTAGTGAGGTACTTACCAAATGGGGCATTGTATTCTATAATAGGCTAATGAGGGACGAGTAGAGAGGGATTATGACCTCTTTCTTCCTGGATGAGAAACCTTTTGTAATGAGATATGCCACGTAGAAGGACTTTCTGACTACAGTGGCAATGTGATTATCAAAGGAGAGGTTGCTGTCAACCTGTGTCCCCAGGTCTCTTATCACACCTTCAGTGTTTAGTGGACTACCGCCTATGTGGTAGTTCATGGGCACCGAATTTTTCCCAAAGGGAATGACAGTGCACTTTTTGGCATCGAACTTAAGGTCATGGTTCTAGCAACAATTGTTGGCGTCAGTGAGGCCATTTTATAGAATGTCTATATCAGTTGGAGAATCAATAATGGCTCCCAGTTTGCAATCATCTGCAAACTTGGTCAGCCAGAGTCCCTTTATGTTGGCTTGAACTTCAGAGAAGTAGATGCCAAACAGGAGAGGATCTAGGACCGATCCCTGTGGACATCACTTGTAACTGGCCGGTAGTCAGATTTGGAGTCCGATACTTTCACATTGTAGGTTCTATCAGTGAGCCAGTTAGCAACCCATCTTATTACATAGGGCTTTATGCCTAGTTTAGTTAGTCTATCTATGATTCCTGAGTGAGGAATGGTGTGGAAGGCCTTGGCAAGATCTAGGTAGGCTGTGTGAACTACCTTGTCCTCATCAACAGCTCTGGTGACAGACTTGAAAAAGTCTATCAGGTGAAGCAGGCATGATCTACCTTTCACAAACCCATATTGCATGGGGTCCAGAGTTTGGAGATTCTCTATGTCCTTATTTATAAGGTCCATGATGATGCACTCCATAGCCTTACATATCAGACTCGTCAGGCTAATGGGACAGCAGTTCCCAGGGTCTGAAGCCACTCCCCCTTTGTGGAGTGGGATGACCGTAGCAGTGCACCATTAGGTAGGAACAAAGCCTGAAATGAGGCTGTGATTGAACAGGATACTCAGGTGTGGTATCAGTTCACTTTGTAATTCATATAAAACACAGCCAGGGATATTATCAGGTCCCATGGAAGCTGTATTCTTGGATTGGACAGTGCGGTTTTTACCTGTATAGCCATGATAATAGTGACTTGGCATTCCTCAGGTATTGTGATAGGTCCTTTAGGGGGAGAAAGGGGGTGAAGTTCGCACTGAACCCGTCAGCTAATATGTTGGCAATATCAGTTGGTTCTGTATATGTATTGCCATTATGCTGTAACTCGGAACAGATCTGAGTATTGCCATGTAGATTCTTGACATACTATAGAATGCCTTGTGGTTGTCTTTAGAATCTGCAGCAATTTTGTTTTCATAGCTAGCTTTAGAGGATTTGATGATGGATCTCATTTTGCTGAGGCCAAAAAAGGAGTTTTTCCAGTCTTGGGACTTTACCCTTTTCTGCAACAGTTTTTTTCTTCTGTTGTAGTTTGTTTATGGTGGGGGACCACCAGATTGGCTTCTTTTTTTTTTTGAGGAGAGCATCTTGGTTCTGTTTGGAATGGCCTGTTCCATGCACTTGTGTATATGCTCATACAGTGCATTGGTGTATGATTCTGCAGTCATGCATCTATTTTCCATTTGCGTGGGTGTCATGAAGTTAGCCACCTCTGTTTTTAGAAGCCCAAAATTGGCTTTGGAGAAGTTTTTTTATGGTGGTTTCCTTTGGGGGGGGGTGAGGGTGGGATGTGGATATCCATGGTGATTAGCTTGTGGTCATATCTGACCAGGGAGGAGTTGGTTACTGGTGTAGAGCAACAGTCACCCATGTTAGTAATGACCAGGTCACGGATATTTCTACCCCTGGTGGGAGTGAGAATGAGTTGGTCCAAGACATTGGAATTAATGAATTCCAGAAAACGTTGAGCAAGTGTGTTTGTTCATGAGTAATTTTCCCATTTAATGGAGGGGTAGTTAGTCTCCCAGTATAAAGGGTATTGGGTTGTACCCTAATATTTTCCAGTGTGTTTAGGAATGTGGAGTGGGAGTCTTGTGATATGGTGGGGGATCTATAGCAGGCTACAACTTGGATTGCAGTTTTACCCAGTGTTAGTTGTACCTGAAGTATCTCTGATGTGTTATGTTGGGCTACTAGTCTGTAGGTGTGCATATCCTTTATGAATATGGAGACATCACCGCCTTTAGTGCTTTGGTCCAGGTTTATGGGCTGAAAGGTGTGGTAGGATTTATAGCCTGGTAGTGCTGGGGTGCTATCTGGAGCCTTGAATCAGGTCTCAGTCACTGCACAGATGTCGATGTTTTCCATTTTAAGGAGTGCTTTGAACAATGCATTTTAAGATTTAGACTTCTAGCGTTGAGTAGCATAACCCTCAGATTTTGTTTGCTTGTAGCTGTTATGGTAGTAATTTTGTCTTTAGGACATTGCCTAAAAAGGCACTATAGGGGTGGCAAGAGCCTTTGCCAGTATCCGGAATCCCTGGGGTGACAGGTGCAGGCCATCTCTGGTGAAGCATTGAGGTCTGTCAATCATGTCATCCCAGGCAGACAGATACTGGATCCCCTTAGAATGACACCAGAAACTTCTATCATTCTGGGTGACGGTAGGATGCTACTCAGAACTAGGGTCATATCATACCTGCCTGGGCTACAAGATCAGAGAGCTCCTCTATGTCTCTTTTCATATAGTCCAGGTAGGTACATCTCTGGTCATTCACACCAACATGGACAATGACAGAGTCATATTTGTACCTGTTGTGGAGTGACCTAAGTGCGTGCGTTATGTGGCGGATCCTGGCACCCGACAGGCAGCTGACCGTAACTTTCTCCTTATTCAACCTAGTGAGTGGGACATCGGTGTGTCTTACTATTCACCTATGACTAGTGTATTGGGTAAGTTGTTTTGCCTTATGGGCTTTGGTTGAGTGGCACACTGTTTATGTAAGCTATCTGTCTCATGGTTTGTGCTGGGATGTAGTGGTTGTTTGCATTTCTGCCTCGGAGGTCTCTGTTGTTTGGGCAATTTTTTATTGAGAGCCTCCACGAAAGTAGGTGTGTGTTTTGTGTTACTATGTGAGGGTTGTGGTGGTGTATGTTCTGGAGGGATATGTGTTGAATGTGGTGTGGTGCAGGTGTTATCTTTCTCTTCTTGACTGGCTAATCTAGTCTTGGCTGGAGAGTGCCTGGCTTCCAATTTGGTGATATATATGCATTTCTCACAAGTCATAGTGTTGAGAAGTAAAAGGATAGGGTTGTCTGTGTACATGAGGCAGTTGCTACACTGCCTCTGGATGCCCAAGTTCATCAGGTTGACAGGAGAAAGCACAGGGAACTGAACTTTAGACATGCTTGGATATGAGCTCACTATATTAAGTACTGAAGCCTTTTACATAGGTTCATAGATAGGTACTAGGCAATTGGCCCTAGGGCCTATATAAGCCTAGCCAAAAAGGTACCCTGGCTTTTACCACCCAAGAAAATTATTTTCCTGTGCCCCTGTCGAGCAGAGCCACAGAAGTGATCCCTGGGGTGAATTTCCTATCTCCCATTCAATTATCAAGAGTGCTAATGAAGAGCTTTGTTTGATATAGATAGGTAGTTTGTTCCAGATTATGGGAAGTCTCTGGGACAGGAATCTATCCCTCCAGCATGTTCTGTTTATTGTGGTGACAAGGTTTAGGTCCGTAGAGCGTATAGCACAGAGGGATTGGGATTTCTTTAAGTGGAGCATGTCCAACAGCTCTGGGTTTGACATAGCTTTGTATGTTAGGCAGAAATCGCCTCCGAGTAGGCAATATGTGACAGGGTAAATCTAGAGTTTTTTGAGATGGTCTGCATAGGGCATCTGTTTGAGGCCAGTAATCCTCTTTGTGAGGTATTTCTGTGGTCTTTCTAGTTGTTGTAGATGTCTTGTGAGGTACATACCAAAAGGGGCATTGTACTCTATAATGAGTCTAATGAGTGATGAGTAGAGGGAAACAATGACCTCTTTTTTCCTGGATGAGAAACCTTTTGTGATGAGGTGTGCCATGTAAAAGGATTTCCTGACTACTGTAGCAATGTGATTATCAAAGGAGAGACTACTGTCCACCTGTGTCCCAAGGTCTCTTATCAAACTTGTGGTGTTAAGTAGACTACCGCCAATGTGGTAGTTCATGGGTACAGAGTTTTTACCAAAAGGGATGACAATGCACTTTTTGGCATTGAGCTTGAGGCCATGGCTTTGACACCAGGCATCTGTCTCAGTAAGGCCTTTTTGTTGGACGTCCACATCTTTAGGAGTTTCGATTATGGCTCCTAGTTTGCAGTCATCTGCAAACTTCATTAGCCAAAGACCTTCTGTGTTAGCCTGTACTTCTGAGAAGTACATACCAAACAGGACTGAATCCTGTGGTACTCCACTTGTCACTGGTCTGAAGTCAGATTTGGGGTCTGCTACTTTCACAGTGTGGGTTCTGTCAGTGAGTCATTGGCAACCCATCTTGTGACATAGGGATTTATACCTAGTTTAGTGAGTTTATCTATAATTCCAGAGTGGGGGATGGTGTTGAAAGCCTTGGCAAGATCTAGATAGGCTGTGTGAGCCACCTTACCCTCATCTACGGCTTTGGTGACCGCTTGAAAAAAGTCTATCAGGTTTAGGAGACATGATCTGCCTTTTACAAACCCAAACTGGGTGGGGTCCAGAGTTTGCAGATTACCAATGTCATTGTTTATAAGTTCCATGATGATATGTTCCATAGCCTTGCAGACCAGGCTCGTCAGGCTAATGGGGCTGTAGTTCCCGAGGTCCATGGTGGCTCCCCCTTTGTGAAGTGGAATAACCGTTGCTGTGCACCATTCAGTGGGCCCAAAACCTGAGGTGAGGCTGTGATTGAACATGGTACTTAGGTGGGGTGCCAATTCATTCTGTAGTTCATGTAGAACGCAGCCTGGGATGTTGTCAGGTCCCATGGATGCTGTGTTCTTGGCTTTGGAGTGTGTGGTTTTTACATGTGCAGCCATGGTTACAGGAACTTTGTATTCTTCCAATATAGAGATGGGCCCTTTAGGGGGTGAGAGGAGGGTAAAGTTAGCACTGAACCTATCTGCCAGGACATTGGCAATATCAGTCGGTTCTGTATATTTAGTGCCATTGTGCTGTAACTCTGAGCAGATCTGAGTGTTAACATTGAGATTCTTGACATAGCTATACAGGAAAAATGTCACTCAAAGTGTCTGAGTCTGTACAGAGCACTGCCAAACACTCGAGGGGAAACCAATATGTACACCCTAAAAATTTAAGGATGAAGTATTTAGGCAGATATTCTGAAGTTAGGAAGAAATCAAGCTGTACTTACTGAATATAAAGAATTAGCTTGTCAAGAATGATGAAAAGAGGGGAGTCACATGAATGGCTACTGCCTAGCTACTACTAATGCTGGTCTCAGCACAGCTTCACTCTGTTGGGATACAATACTCCTTTGCTTCTTCTCTCACCAGAAGCAAAATGTTAGCACCAGTCCCAAGAAGAGAAGCAGGTCACAGCCTGTTTGGTGATCCACAGTCTTGTCCCGGATGATGCAAGGGTCTGCAGGCTTGTAGACTTTTTCTGGTAGATGTCTTGAATAGCAACCAGACCAATCAGGTACGTTAAGCACAGACACTCACTCTCTAACCAGAAACAGTCAAGAATCAATGCACTCTGCTCCTAATCTCACCAGGATCAGAATATAAGCACAGATTCCAAGCTGTCACCTATAAAGTAGTTATTAAGCTTTCTGGTGATCAGCAGTCTCGAGGAAATAATGTAACTGTACTCCTTCTCTCACCAGGAGAAAACAGAAGCACTAATCCCAAGATTACTACTGAGAGGCAGAATGTGTGCTCTCCATTAAATGGTGGTCTTGCAATAGATGCTTAAAGGTAAGATGAAAAAAATGTTTATCCTAAACACTGCCGTGTGCACTAGAGGAGTTAGATGTGAAAGTAGGTAACTTAGGTTTTACTTGTCTAAAAAGTTAAGTTTTAGTGGAGAGTCATTATTCTAAAAACAGCAAGATAGATTGAAAGGGGGTGGTCACTTTTTTATTCTGGTACTATGGAATACAGTAGGATGGCCAATAAATTTAAATAATTGAATGGGAGTGATTTCACAAAATGATAAATTTCTGCTTACTCACACCAACCAGTAAAATCAGAGAGGAAATGAGATGTATGTTCAAATTAACATAAGGGACAGGCAACTAGAAAGACAGTGGCATTTAAGCACACAACAGTAACTGGGTGGGAGTGTGGAAAAAAAAATCTGTCTAACTCACAAGAGACAGAGCTGTGGTGTCTTTTCAGGTTTTAATATGCGGTTAAAAGCAGAATGCAAGTAAAACACAGTGTAAAGAAAACAAATCACAGTATACAAAATAGAAAAAGGTAATGAAGTAATATAGAATGCACCAAATAAAAAGCAAACTAACCTTTTCCTTCACAGCAAACTGTAGCAGAGTTTGGGTGAGCCTTTCCAGTTTGTTTGTTTGTGTCTTTCGGCTTTTCCCAGTTAGGGGTTGCCACAGCAGAATGCCGGTCCGCTAATGATTGGCAGTAGATTTTTACGTACTGGCTTGCCGGGCCTAACGCACAACCTTCAACGAAGGAATGCCCATTCACGCATGTCGTCACACAGAAGACGCTCTAACTGAGAATCCAGTAAAGCTCTGAAATGTTTTATTTTACCTCTTAAATAAAAGGTGTAGTTCCTAGCTCCACAGCCTCAGTTCAAAGATGATTAACCTTAACTGACCTCTTCTAACTTATTTGTGACTCCTTAATTGACCTGTTCTAATTTCTGTCTGATTCACAAGAGACAGAGCTGTGGTGTCTTTTCAAGTTTTAATATGCAGTTAAAAGCAGAATACAAGTAAAACACAGTCTAAAGAAAACAAATCACAGTATACAAAATAGAAAAAGGTAATAAAGTAATACAGAATACATCAAATAAAAAGCAAACTAACCTTTCCATCACAGCAAAGTGTAGCAGAATCTGGGTGTGCCTTTCCAGTAAGTGAAATGTTAGGAGATTATATATATATCAAAGTATAGTAATAATAAAGTATAAGTATTTATAAATGGCTGGTTAAGACACAAGGTATATATGAGTGTGATGTAAGACAGGGATGTTCAATGAGTGGTATATTGTTTGCATTAGTTATGAATGTGATAGTATGTGAAATAAATTAAAAAATCAAGGAGGTGGGGTATGTAGCACCTGAAGGGTTAAGAATTCTAGTTCTGTTAACATATGCAGATGACATTATAATAATTGCAAAACACAAAATTTGGATGAAAGTAGCAATAATTTGCCCAAATGAGTGTCTAGAGATGATAGGGATGGCTTTAAATAAAGATAAAAGTAAGGTTTAAGTGATGTAGTAAAGATTGGGGGTATATATTTTACAATGAATGACATTTTTGTGCTAGGTATAAAATTTGGGAATAAAGATGTAAATAGAATTCAATGGGGAAAACAATAGAAGAAATAAAATAAATATATATTTTCTGGAGAACAGTTATTCAGAAAAAAATGCTTATTTGATAAATTCAGTACTGATGAGAAAAATATCATACTTAGCCAGTGTATGTATGTTGCCGGGTCTACTTTACATTACCGAACCGACACTTCACCGACACACAAAACACCGACCCCAAATAACCGAAAACACACAACACCGACAACTCACAAAACTGAACACAATTACACCGACACAAACAATGTAAACTACACATGACACACAATGACATATCCACTAACCCTAACCCAAACCCTAACCCTAAGCTCCGACACTACCGCACAGTTACCCTACCCGCACCCTAACCCTAACTCACTTTACCCACCCCTACACCTAAAGACTGTCACTATCGCACACTTAACCTACCTGCACCCTAACCCTAACTCACTTAACCCACCCTAAAACATAAAGCCCGTCACTATCACACACTCACCCTACCCGCACTCTAAACCTAACTCACTTAACCCGTCCCTAAACTACAGTCCGTCACTATCACACACTTACCTTACCCGAACCCTAACTCCGACACTACCACACACTCACCTTTCCCACACCCTAACCCAAAATCCCACAATATCGCACACTTACCTGACCGCTCCTAACTCCGTCACTATCGCACACTTACCGAGTCGCGCTCACACGTTACCCTTGTCAGTCTTTCGGCT
Organism: Protopterus annectens; assembly: GCF_019279795.1. Taxonomy (NCBI): domain Eukaryota; kingdom Metazoa; phylum Chordata; order Ceratodontiformes; family Protopteridae; genus Protopterus; species Protopterus annectens. The sequence goes on from NC_056747.1 coordinate 463,582,216, forward strand.
GTCGGCAAATCACCTTTTCGATCAACTTGCTTGTCGGTCGTTTCGTCTCGGTCTTCTGCGTGTCGGTGAAGTGTCGGTTCGGTAATGTAAAGGGGACCCATGTTGCCAACAGTATTTGAAAAGGAATTTTACAGGTAATTGTTTCATTTATATGGGGTTCTAGATGAAACCCAGTAAAAAGAGCAGTTTTGTATGTAAATAATGAAGGAGTTTTAGGATTAATTAACCTAAAGGTGTACACTGCTTCACTAAATTTGTTCAATGTGTTAAAGTGGATACATGAAAAAGATGAGCGATTAATAGTAAAATTATATAGATATAAGTATGATAAATTTTGGGGTATGGTAAAAACAGTAAAAGAGAAAGAGTGTATAAATGTGGACATAAAATATTACCAATAAAAATATTTTTGAGGAAAATAAAAAAAATACTAATATAGAAAAAGATAGAAAAGTATGGTATAAGAACTGAATGATAAAACATTACTATGCAAAAATATGGGAAATCTAACAGATGAAAAAAAATAACGCTGTAAAAATAAAAAAAGCAAATGGTATAATCAGAAAGTAGAATGTCAGTATATTTTGTGGAGATTGGCACTAGATAAATTGTCAGTAAGAAGAAATATGTCATATAAGAAGAAAAGTGATAGATTATGTTCACATTGCAAGAAGAAACAATTGTTTCTGAAATGTAAAAGAGTAAAAAAAGTCATGGTGAAACTATGTAAAGAAGATTTTTTGAAGATATAAAAGAACTGAATAATGTAAATGTGGACATAATTAAATATGGATATTATAAGAACAGAAGTAAAGTAAAGAATATGTTAAAAGAATAGATAAGTTATTTTGTTATAAGGGTTATATGGAATAAAAGCATAAATGAAACTATGTTAAATGGTAAATGGATTTTAGCAACAATATTAAAATCAGATGGTTATGGAAAAGGAGTTGGGGGTCTAACAGATGAAAATTTAGTATGATTGTCTAAAGAGATTTGTATATTTGTGCACTTGTAAATATTGTGTAAATAAGAATTATTTTTGTACATAAATAAAGGACTGCTACACCTTTTATTGTGATTCGCTGTTTTGGCTGCTGCACTTCCTACTTTTGTTTCTTGTGCGGAAGCAGTTAGAAGCTTTTTAGTGATGTAGGGAGAAGTGAGTTGTTCAGTTGGTAATGGATTTATAGGTTCATAGGTAAGTACTAGGCTAACTACCCTTGTGGGCCATTTTAAACCTAGCCAATTTCCCTTTCATGATGATCAAACCATGGCATATCATTGCTGGAGCCTTCCTGTGTCCAGACAGAGTGCTCTTCAAACTATCTGGAGATATACAGAGTTTAGTATATTTTTCTGGCACTTCAGAGTTGTGTACTGGTAATTGTTGTTTGACTAATTTTATATCATTGCTGGCTGACTTCAGAGCTGTGCACTGTTATTTTTGCTTCACTGTATAGTTTTTCAGATCTTTGCTGAAGGTGCTGGTTTTCCCATACCCACCCTACCTATTCCTGTGTTGTTGTTTAAATTTGGAGGCTTTTGCAGTTGCCCGCCCCCACTGTAGATTTGATCTGGGACACTCCCCCCAGTCCCATCTCTTTACCTCATTCTACCTAATAGACTCCTTCTGCACTTGTTTTTAGTCATTTTTAATTTAATTGCATTTTTTAAACTGTTTCGTCTAACAATGCTACATACTCAAGTGTGCTAGCTTGCACTGCATTTAAATTGTTTTTACTGCTGTTTTAGCTACTTTTCTGTATATATATATATATATATATATATATATATATATATATATATATATATATATATATATATATATATATATATATATATATATATATATACCTTTCGTGTAAGTAGTGTAGTCCAGATTCAGATTTGCTGTATCCAGGGCTGTATGTAAGCTTCTGAGCCCCCTCAAGCTTTCTGTGTTGGAGGGAAGCCTTCTAGCTTATCAGTGGGAGTGGTAAGCACTAGGTAACCTATCTACCATATAAGGAGTGGTTCTGGCCCAGAAATTGTATTATTGGCTATTTGGGCAGTTTTTCCATCTCTCTCAACTTCCTGATTTAAAAGCCCGCATTTGCATTTGTTTCCCCTTTCCTGTAACTAGTTTAGTCCAGATACAGATTCTTAGTTTTAGCACTTGAATTTGCTTATTCGTGATCAGCACTTGTTCAGAACTTGTAAGCACTAAATAACCTACTAATTACTACAGCACTTAACCTTCCTCATTACCTAGAGGAAAACAGTTTTGGTACTTACTTTCCTCACTTGCTTAGAGAAAAACAGCTCTTGTACTCAATTTCCTCACTTATCTAGAGGAAAATAGTTTTTTATTCAGGCATGTCCAAGGGTCAGCTCCCAGTGTTCTCTCCTGTCTATCTGATGAATCTGGGCATCTTGGGGCAATGTAGAAATTGCCTCATGTACACAGACAACCCTCTCCTCCTACCAACCAACACTACAACCTGTGAGAGATGCACTTATCTAGCCAAACTGGAGGTGAAGCTCTCTCCAATCAAGATTGAACTTGACAGTCAAGAGGAGAAGGTAAACACTTGCACCACACCACACTCATCACATAGTCTCACTAAATCTACACCACCAAAATCCACACATAGAAACACAAAAACATTTGTGGAGGCTCTTAATAATAATCTGCTCAAGCAACAGAGACCTCCAAAGCAGAAATGCAAGCAACCTCCATCCCCCAACACAACCCAAATGACACGTAGCTCACAGACTCAGTGTGCCACTTAACCACAGCAAATAAGGCAAAACAATGTACCCAACACACTAGTCATAGGTGACTCTATAGTCAGGCACGCTGATGTCCCACTCACCAGGCTAAACAAGGAGAAGGTTACTGTCAGCTGCCTGTCGGGTGCCAGGATCCACCACATAACCGACGCACTCAGGTCACTCCACAACAAGTACAAATATGACTCTGTCATTGTCCATGTTGGTGTGAACGACCTGAGACATACCTCCTGGGACTACATGAAAAGAGACATGGAAGAGCTCTCCGATCTTGTAGCTTAGGCAGTTATGAACCTAGCCCTGAGTAGCATTCTGCCATCACCCAGAATGATGCCGCAGTACAAGGACAAAATTATTGACTTCAACAATTGGCTAAGCTTCTGGTTCCATTCTAAAGGGATCCAGTATCTGTCTGCCTGGGATGACATGGTCAACAGACCACGATGCTTTGCCAGAGATTGCCTGCACCTGTCACCCCTGGGATTCTGGATACTGGTTAAGGTTCTTGCCATCCCTATAGTGCCTTTTTTAGGCAAGGTTCAAATGAAAAATTCACTACCGTAACAGGAACAGGCAAGCAAAAACTGTGGGTGATGCTACTCAATGCTAGAAGTCCAAATCTCAAAATGCACTCACTCGAGGCACTCCTTAAAATGGAGAACATCGATATCTGTGCAGTGACTGAGACCTGGTTCAAGGCTCCAGAGAGCACCCCTGCACTACCAGGCTATAACTCATACCACACTTTTCGGACATGTAACCTGGACTGGAACACCAAAGGTGGAGGTGTGTCCATATTCATTAAGGATATCCACACCTCCAGGCTAGTTGCTCAGCATAATGCAGCCGAGGTTATCCAAGTGCAACTAACTCTGGGCAAAACTGCAATCCAAATTGCAGCTTGCTACAGATCACCCACCATGCCCCAGGATTCCTACTCCTCTTTTCTTGATGTACTGGAAAATATTAGGGTTCAACCAAATACCCTAATAATGGGCGATTTCAACTACCCCACCATTAACTGAGAAAACTACTCATGTACCAACTCCTTCGCTCAATGCTTTCTGGAACTCATGAACTCCAATGCCCTGGATCAACTTATCCACACCGCCACCAGGGGCAACAATATCCTAGATCTAGTCATTACCAACATGAGTGACCGGTGTTCCACACCTGAAGTCAATGCCTCATTGCTCCGATCTGACCATAAGCTAATTACCCTAGATATCCACATCCTGCCCCCACCCCCCCATTAAGGAAACCATGGTAAAAAGTTTCTCCAAAGCCAACTTCATGCTTCTTAAGACAGAAGTGGTGAACTTCATGACACCCATGCAGATGGACAATACAGTTACAACTACTGAATCCTACACAATTGCACTTTATAAGCACTTACATGAGTGCATGGATCATGCTATCCCAAACAGAACCAAGATGCTATCCTCCAAAAAAAGGAAGCCAGTCTGGTGGTCCCCTGCCATATATAAACTGTACAACAGAAGGAAGAAACTTGCAAAAGAGAGTAAAATCCCAAGAGTGGAGGAGCTCCCTGGTCAGCCTCAGTAAGAAGCTGTGATCCCTGATAAAATCCTCCAAAGCCAGCTACGAAAACAAAATTGCCACTGATTCTAAAGACAACCACAAAGCATTCTATAGCTATGTCAAGAATCTGAATGGCAACACTCAGATCTGCTCTGAGTTACAGCACAATGACACTAAATATACAGACCCAACTGACATTGCCAACATCCTGGCAGATAGGTTCATTGCTAACTTTACCCCCCTCTCACCCATTAAAGAGCCCATCTCTATACCGGAAGAATGCAGAGTTCCTGTAATCATGGCTGCACAGGTAAAAAACACACTCTCCAAAGCCAAGAACACAGCATCCATGGGACCAGACATCATCCCAGACTGTGTTCTACACATACTACAGAACGAACTGGCACCCCACCTAAGTACCATGTTCAGTCATAGCCTCACCTCAGGCATTGTGCATGCTGAATGGCGCACAGCAATGGTTATCCCACTCCACAAGGGGGGAGCCACCACAGACCCCGGGAACTACCTCCCCATTAGCCTGACGAGCCTGGACTGGAAGGCCATGGAATGTATCATCATGGAACTTATAAACAAAGACATTGGTAATCTCCAAACTCTGGACCCCACCCAGTTCAGGTTTGTAAAAGGCAGATCATGTCTCCTAAACCTGATAGACTTCTTTGAAGTAGTCACCAAAGCCGTAGACAAGGGTAAGGTGGTTCACACAGTCTATCTAGACCATCCCCCACGCTGGTATTATAGATAAACTCACTAAACCAGGTATAAATCCCTATGTCACAAGATGGGTTGCCAAGTGGCTCACTGACAGAACCCACACTGTGAAAGTAGCAGACTCCAAATCCGACTTCAGACTAGTGACAAGTGGAGTACCACAGGGTTCAGTCCTGGGTTCTCTCCTGTTTGGTATCTACATCTCTGAAGTACAGGCTAACACAGAAGGTCTTTGGCTAATGAAGTTCGCAGATGACTGCAAACTAGGAGCCATAATCGAAACTCCTAACGGTGTGGACATCCTACAAAAGGGCCTTACTGAGACAGATGCCTGGTGTCAAAGCCATGGCCTCAAGCTCAATGCCAAAAAGTGCATTGTCATCCCCTTTGGTAAAAACTTTGTACCCATGAACTACAACATAGGCGGTAATATACTTAACACCAAAAGTGTGATAAGAGACCTTGGGACAAAGGTGGATAGTAGTCTCTCCTTTTATAATCACATTACCACAGTAGTCAGGAAATCCTTCTACGTGGCACACCTCATCACAAAAGATTTCTCATCCATAAAAAAAGAGATCATTGTTCCCCCTCTACTCATCACTCATTAGGCCCATTATAGAGTACAACGCCCCTTTTGGTATGTACCTCACAAGACATCTACAACAACTGGAAATGCCGCAGAAATGCCTCACAAAGAGGATTACCGGCCTCAAACAGATGCCCTACGCAGACTGTCTCAAAAAAACTCCAGCTTTACTTTGTTGCATATCGCCTACTCAGAGGTGATCTCTGCCTAACATACAAAGCTATGTCAAACCCAGAGCTGTTGGACATGCCTCACTTAAAGAAATCTCAATCCCTCCGAGCTACATGCTCTAGGGACCCAAACCTTGTCACCACAATAAACAGAACATGCTGGAGGGATAGATTCCTGTCCCAGAGACTTCCCATACTCTGGAATAAACTACCTATCTATATCAAACAAAGCTCCTTATTAGCACTCTTCAAGAAAAATCTTGATGATTGGATGGGAAATAGGAAATTCACCCCAGGGATCACCTCTGTAGCTCTGCTCGACAGTGGCACAGGAAAATCATTTTCTTGGGTGGCAAAAGCCAGGGTACCTTTTTGGCTGGGCTTGTATAGGCCCCAGGGTTGATAGCCTAGTACCTACCTGTGAACCTATGAGCCTGTGTAAATTGTGTCTGTGAGATAAACATCTTAACCATTATGCCACCTGTCCAGTAGTGTGATTTTGTCAGTCAAACAGAAAATTGTTGAAAAGTGAGTGGATAATACAGATAGCATCTAGCTGACTTTCAACCTCAAGATTTTGAAGAAGTTATTGTAACTGAAATTGCTTCTGGAGGTTTGCTTGATGAAAAATTGTTTGGCTTTTTAAACAGAGGTGATCGTGGGGAAAAGTCTGACATTTCATGGTCAGATATGATGGAAAAGGTTTTTGGAATGGACAGTGAGTTGGTTGAAAATGAAATTAGTCATGATTTGGATGGACATAAGGTTACAGTGGGACACAGTCTGGAAAAGTGTATGCTAATGCATTTGAAGAACAAAAGGTACTATGAACTTTATTAGAAAAAAAGTTTATTGATCAGATAACAAAAGAAGAAAAATAGATATACCTTGTGGGATAATTTAGTGTTGCCTTTGAGTTTTGAAGCAAAAGACCTTCCTTGATCCATTTAGGAAAAGTGAAATTTTGTGGCTTAACTTTTGAGACTGAAGATGTAATGGAAAGATTTTTTAACTGTGAGAAAAAAATGACAGTTACCCCTGAAATAAATTTTAATTTTCAGGCAAGAGATTCAATTAAAAAAGTGTTTGTTCAATTTCACACTGATGAAATTGAGTTAAAAGATGTTAAAAATGATTTTTCATTTTGGTTATTCAGTTTATAATATTATAAAGATTAAAGATGGGGGTATTTGGAATGGGGGTGGGGGTGGAAAGTGGATTTTATTTTAAAATATGAAAAAGATATAAATCATTTACCAGGTGTTGTATTTGTAAATGGTAATAGAAAAACAGTTAGGAATATGGGGCAGCCAAATACTTGGTTTTGTGGGGATTTTAATCATCTGATAAATGAGGGTACAAAATTAAGATGCAATTAATGTGAGGGAAAAAGTTCATATGATGCATAAGTGTAAAAAGGAATGTAGAATATTTAAAAGTGAAGAGAATTTTTGGTTTAATTGTAAATAGCATATGCAATATAGTGTTGAGCAGGATGATGAAAGTATTGCAATGCCAGAAAGTAATGAGGAAGTAGGGGAAAAGGGCAAAAAGTGTTAGTGAAAAAGAGGAAGTAATAAAAGATGATTTAGATAAAAATGTAATATTTCAAGAGGATGATGGTAACTGTACTGAGAGTGCTGAAAATAAAGAAATTGGAAATGATAACTCAGTTGTCTGTAAAGGGAGTATAAGGTGTGTTAGGAAAATAAATCTGATAGGTGCTAGGGTAGGGGTGAGGAAACGAATATTTAAAAATACGTCACCAAAAATTAAAAAGAAGGTAAGGAGTAGATTTATATGTCTTTCAGTTAATGAAACTGGTGAAAAATCTGATTTTGAGAATCAAGGAACAGTTATACATAAACTTCAAAAAATATTCGGTTGAGGAAAAATAAAAAAAAAATTACAAACAAAAATGTAAAATACTTCCCTTAAACTTAAAAAGAAGAAAAGTAATCATTTTGGAGTGATTTCAGTAAATATGAATAGTATTATTGATAATTGTAAGAAGGATAGTGATACTGGAATGGTATGTAAATGTAATGTAGATATTGTTCATACAGAGGATGTACAATTCTTGACAAGTGAAAAACAATTGAAAACAGAAAAAATATGGGATGGAAAATAATATGGAATTTAGAAACTAAATGTTTTCTGGAGTGGCTTTATTGTGTAAAAGCAGTTAAAATATTAGCTGTAAAGTTCTATAAGGATGGGAAGGTTAGCTGTTGTAGATGTGAGGTGTAAATAATATGTCTGTAGAATTATAGAATTATATGCATATACAAATGGCAAGGGAAGGGAAAATTTGTTTCACGAAGCATTAGATTATGTGGTTGTTAACCTGTTTCATAAAGCACTACATTATGTAGTGGTTACCATGAAAATTATTATTGCAGGGAAGTTTAACTGTGATTTAAGTGAAAATATAAAAAAAAGGGAAATAAATTAATAATACTCAAAGTGATAAAATGTAGTAAGTTAGCTGTGTGGAATAAAATTCAATGGACTTGTAGAAGAGGGTCAGTTGGTTCTGAAATTGATTATTTTGTACAGTCAGATGATTTGGGTGTAGCAGATGGTGATACAGTAGAGAGTTTTTTCAGATCATTTAGCAATATAGATGGGGGGATAGAAGAAAGGGAAAATGTTAACATAGGAAAGAGAATTAAAAGAAACAAATGAGAAATTAAGTGATGAAACTGGAGAGTGAGAGTCGTTGCAGTAATGGAGGGGCCATATAAACATGATGAACTTTTATAAAAATTGGTCTGAATGGTAGATTGAATTTAAAAAGAAGTATAAAAAGTATTCATTTTTTTGCCCAATGGTAGATTTATATAAGAAAGTAAGAGAAAACGGAGTATGGAAAGATATACAAATACGTATTGGACAATTTAGAGATGAATACAAGAGTATTATGATATGGAAAAGGAAATGTATAAAAGAACTTGAGAAAAATAAAGATGCAACTGTTTAAGCAGAGATATTATTTATAAGAGAGAAGAGATGAGGTATCTGCATAATTGGTAAAATAGTAAAGGAAAATATTAGTATGAGTGAAATGAAAAATGTAAAAGGAGAAGTAAAAACACAAGACCAAATTATGAGTATTGTAGTACAGAATGCAGAAAATATGTACAGAAGTAGCAAGAAATAAAATGGAAAGTAAAAAAAAAAATCAAGAACCAGTTAAGCAAGAATTTGAAAAATTACTATTAAAAAATTGGATGGAGCATTTAGGAAAGTAATTGTTGATTTAGTATCACGTCCAGATAGTATAGGTATGAAATGTATAAAAAAATTAAGGGATATGTAGAGAGAATCCTTTGTAAACATTTTGAATGAATGGTTGAAAGAAGGGTTTGTTTATGTTTACGAAGAGTTATGTAGAGGGATATTAAAATTTATAACAAAGAAAGATGAATGAAATAAGAAATTTGATTATTATATACAGATTATATTTTTATGACAATAATATAGAGGAGAATGGAAGGAAGGATGAAGGACATTTTGGAAGAAAATATATTTGGTAAAAAAGGGAATGGATACAAGGAATTATCATTGGTGGTTTGCGAAATTGTGTATGATATAAATAAAAGGGAAGATGTGAAACTTGTAGATGATTTTAGTATGGCATTTGATACAGTACTAAATGATACATTGTGTGATGTTATGGAAAAATATGGGATAGGTAATCGAATTAGGAGAGTGCATTTGTCATCATGTCAAAATTATAGAGTGAGAGTGTTAGCGAATGGGTGGCTGAGTAAAGAAATATGCATGAATTGTGGTATAAGAGAAGGATGTCCTTTGAGCGGGATATTGTTTATGTTAGTAATGAATGCAAAAGTAAATGATTTAGCTTATACAATGAAAGATGCTAGACAATGGAATGAAATAGAAAGTGGAGATTCCAGTAGTTTCGCTACATGCAGATGATATAGTTGTGGTTTATAAGAATAAAATATGGATGAGGGAAGTTTTGTTTTGTCTGAATGTATGTTTAAAGGAAATGGGAATGACCTTAAATTAAGATGAAAGTAAAGGTTTAGGTGATGTTATAAAAAATTGGAAGGGTGCATTTTTTTGGTGAATGAAGTACCCCTGTTAGGGATAAATATTGAGGAAAATTATGTAGTTATGAGGCAATGGAAGAGGGTTGATAAAAGAAATTAAAGAAATATGTCTTATGTGGAGGATTTATAGACTAGCGCTCAATAACAAATGTTTATCTGGTGAATTCTGTTTTTTTTTTTTTTTAAGAAGAAACAGACAACCATACATTTATATATTTATGAAAACAAAACATTTTGACATCATTTTAGTTGCAAACATTATATGTTAAGTTGTCAATCTCGCCTTCATTCTTGCTGGATGGGTTCTGACTCGGCCTATACCAAAGCTCGAGAGCTGATTTTACCGTCTTGAGGTACACTATATCCCATAATGCTAGGCGCCAATTACCCAGATCTCGTTTGCCGCTTTCGCTACCGAGGTGCTTTTTTTTACTGGCTCTACAGGTCAGTGAAAATTGTCAATATTTTTAGGATTTCTCTCCCACTTTTTCAGTAGATTAGTTACTTAGACCCCCCTTAGTATACCACTATTCCATGGGTCCTCCCTTTAATCCCTATAATCCCTAGAGTTTATCCTTTTTTTGAAGGTTAGGCCTTAGGCCTTTCCGTTTTTTTCTCAGTTTCCCTTTTGGGATAGTTATTTTTGTGTGTCTGGGTTATCCTTGACCTTTAATTGTTCATGTGTGAGCGTGTGTGTGTCTAGACCTTCCCTTAGGAATTTATCTTTCCTTCGACAGCTTAATGTCTAAAGACACTAAGGTCTCAGGCTTCAAGAAGTGTGACTCGTGCTGTCAGAAAATGTCGCTGACAGACGGTCACACTTCTTGTGTTTACTGCCTGGGACCCCTGCACCTGCAGGACTCTTGTTCTGTCTGCCATGCATTCAGTCCAAGAGTCCTGCAGGAGCACAGGAATAAGTTGATTTTGAGGGGCTTATTAAAGCCCGAAGGTTCCCCGACCAAGTCCTTGCTGGGGAAACCTTCGAAGCCATCCAAACCGTCGGCTCCGTGCTCCAAGCCTTCGGCTGGTGGCTCGCCGACTGCTTCGCTATCGGCTCTGGCTGGAGCCGATACTGCTATGTCGCAGTCTTCTTCATCGGCTCTGGCTGGAGCCGATGCTTCCAAGACTTTGTCTTCCAAATCGGCTCCGGCTGGAGCCGATGTGTCTGCGGCTCCATCGGCACCATTAGTGGTCTCGGTGCCATCTTCCAGCCGTAAGAGATCACGGTCTGCATCCCTGGAGTCTATTCACTTGGCTCCGAGATCACCCTTGCTCTCGGAGCGGAGCCATCGGAGCCATTCCTCTCGGTCTTCCAGGCTATCGGACCATGACCTTTAGAGGGTGGTTAGCAGACCCCTAAAGTCTCAGGCACTAGCCCAAATGCTTTGTAGCTCTTCTCAACAGACAGTGGCTATACCCATACCATCTTCGATTCCTCCTCCGACTCTACCCCTGAGCTTGGATCCAGAGCTTCTCAGAGCCGCGACCATTGAGACGTCTGAGCAGATACCTCCTCCTTCGGCTCTGTCGTCTGCTCCGATCTCTTCCATGGTCCCTTCCTTGGAAGGATCTGGGCGCTTGGACTTCCACATCGGCTATGAGGGGGCGTGTGGCATCGGGCCCTTGTCTGACCCCGTTCTCCCTCTCGGAGCGTCGGCGTTGGTGAGTTCGGCCCCGTCATCGGCTTCGGAGCCATCCCTCTCGGTGCTGGCTAGGGTTCCTATCTCTTCAGAGTGGGAGCCCTCTGTCCTGCCTGATAGGGGCACCTTTGAGGTCATGAGGAGCATACTGGCCCCCGTGCCTGCTCCACGGTTGGCTCCATCAGCTCCTCCCACTGTAGTGCCTGCTGTGGTCTCTGCACACTCCCTCGTTCCCGACCATAGAGATCCAACGCATCAGGTTACCCCATTGGGAATATCCTCCTCTTCCGAGGTTTCCCCTGATCCGTCAGGTGAACCCCCCCAAAAGAGGACATGTAAGAGGAAGCATGTGGACTCCCCTGAGTCTGTCACATCTGATACCGACTTGGATGAGTCGGAAGGGTCCCCACGGTCCCCCTCTGAAGATGTCTCTTTTTCTGACATCCTTGAAATCCTCAAACAGAGGGGGAACTGGTCTACCCTTAATCCTTCCGAGGATGAGTTGGTTTACCTGGAGGCATTTGGTTCTCGCCCTTCAACCTCCTGGGTGTCTCCGCCTTTTGACCCCCTTATGGAAGTGGTGGTGCGGAAGGCATGGACGGCCCCTGATACGATGGAACCTACCCCACGGAGGCCTTCGAAATTTATCACACTCCCATCAGATAAACAGTTTTTAGCTAAAGGTGTCCCAGTTGATGCCATGGTGGTGGCTGCAGCAACTAAGAAGGAACTGGCTGATCCTTCAATACCTATCCATCCTCCTAATAAGGAATCTAGGACTATGGATAGGTATGGCAAGCGGATATTCTCTTCAGCAACTTTCGCCATGCGATCGCTGAATTACTTGTGCCATTTCACCCGCCTTCAAAGAGACATTCTCAAAGAAATGGGTGATGCCCTACAGGATCCAACAGCTGTGGGGTCCCAAGACAAAATCAACTCCCAGCTAGGAACCCTAAATTCGATTGTCAACTCCTCTATGCAGCTTATTTCCTATGCAGCCGATGGAACAAGTAGAGCCGCAGGCATGGGTGTGGCCTTAAGGCGTCACGCCTTGATGTGGCTTTGCAACTTTGCAGACCCCTTCAAGGCGTCATTCACTAACTCCCCCTTTGATGGTTCAGCGTTGTTTGGACCTCAAGTGAAGGATACTTTAACCAGATGCGAACAGGATGGCAAGACTCTCTCTGCCATGGGAGTCCGTTTTTCTACCTCGTCTAGACCATATCCTAAGGGTCAAAAGTGTGGAAAAATGTGGTTCCACAAATCACAGGGAGTCACGCCTGACGCAAGAGGTCAGTTCCCCCCTAGGGGGGGACAACAACAGATGCCACCCTAGAGGCAGAGGAGGTCCACAGAACCAGGGTAGCAGAGAGCCTCTCTCTGATAAACCCTTCCAGCATCCCTGAGAAGCTGCCCGACTGTCCACCTTCGGAGGCAGTCGGGGGAAGATTATCGCTGTACCCAAAAGCCTGGCTTTCTCTCACACAAGACAAATGGGTGCAGTCGATTATATCCGAGGGTTACAAAATCCTTTTTATCCACACCCCAACTCAAAAGGACCCCTCCCAGACGTTCCACCCAGTCTAAGGGAACAAGCAGTGCTAGAAATATCAAAACTGCTAACAAAAAGAGCCATCCAGCCAGTTCCAGCAGACCAACTAGGATCCGGAATCTACTCAAAGTTCTTTTTGGTACCAAAAAAAACCAGGGGACTGGAGGCCAATATTGGATCTCAGCAGACTAAACAAGTCTGTGAAAAGAACAAAGTTCCGGATGGTCACGCTACAGTCCATTCTACCCTTTCTGGGCCAGGACAATTGGATGTGCTCAGTGGACTTTCAGGATGCATACTATCACATCAAGATGCACAGGCACTCCAGAAGGTTTCTCCGCTTCCGTCTAGGGACCAGTCACTATCAATTCAGGGCCCTGCCCTTTGGTCTCACTACAGCCCCCCAAGTGTTCACCAAATGCATGGCAGTGGTTACGGCTCACCTGAGACGTCAAGGATTCCAGGTGTTTCCATATCTAGACGACTGGCTCCTTACCGCCACCACCAGGCATCAGCTTCTTCTTGCCAGAGATTACACCATTCAGACTTGCAAAGGGCTATGTATCTCCATAAATTTCGAAAAGTCTGCCTTGTCACCTTGTCAGTCTATTACTTTCATAGGCGCCACTTTGGACACCGTACAGCTCTCAGCAAAGTTAACAGACCAAAGAGTTTTGGATATTCAGAATCATGTGCACATCCTCCTTCAGAGCAAGAGGATCCAGACCAGGTTTGTCCTAAAAGTGTTAGGTCTCATGGCGGCGGCCATCACGCTACTCCCCCTTGCTCGATTTTACATGCAGCTCCTTCAGTGGATGCTATTCTCCCAGTGGTCCTTCCAACAGCTTCCTTTGACACACAACATCTTAATAATTCTGTCTTGCAAAAAACACCTATTCTGGTGGATGGTCTCCCCTCAAGTCCTTCAGGGCAGACCGTTTGTCCCCCCCCGGTTGCCACGGTCACAACGGACGCCTCCCTGATCGGATGGGGGGGCATTTTCAGGGCAGGACGGTCCAGGGCACATGGCAATCTCTCGAATGCCACCTGCACATAAATGTCCTGGAGATGAGAGCAGTGCTTTTGGCATTGCAAGCCCTCCAAGACTCTCTTCCCTTCAGGACGATTGCGATTCAAATGGACAATATGTCTGTAGTGTGGTATATCAACAAGCAGGGCGGAACCAAGTCCTATCCCCTATGTCGAGAGGCACTCAGACTTTGGCAGTGGGTGATCTCTTCTCAGCGGTTTCTGATATCAGCGCATATCCTCGGGAAGTCCAACATCATAGCGGACAGGTTGAGCAGAGCTATTCTCATGCCACACGAGTGGTCTCTCAAGCAGTCAGTAACAGAGGAGATTTTTCAGAAGTGGGGTCTACCTTGCTGCAATCTTTTTGCAACACCTCAGAACAGCAAGTGCCACGGCTTTTTCACTCTGTTTCCCCTTCCAGGCCATCCCCCCAGAGATACTCTAGTCCACGATTGGCCTTGGGGACTTCTATACGCCTTTCCGCCCTTTCCATTAATCACTCAGTTGATTCAGAAAGCTACCACCCTGAGAGCCAAGATGATCCTCATTGCCCCTTATTGGCCTCGACAAATATGGTTTCCATTCCTGCATCGTTATCTTTTGGAGCAGCCTTGGCATCTGGACCTAGTGCCAGATCTTTTGGTACACCAGTCAGGACAGCTGCACCAATCCCTTCAATCTCTCAACCTCTCAGCTTGGTTGCTCCACTTCCAACCCTAGCCAGGCTTCCCCTTATTTCCAGTTCTGTGCGTGACATTATTATAGCTTCCCTTAAGTCCTCTACCAGAAGGATTTATACTAGTAAGTGGAAGCGTTTTTCCTTCTGGGCAAGGGCTAGGAATATAGATCCCTTTACTGCTCCTATTCAGTCAGTTCTAGATTTCCTAGTCGAACTTTTTCATTCAGGCTCTTCACAGTCAAAGTTCAGTTAGCGGCTATTTCAAACTTTCACATAGGCTTATCGGACTCCAGCATCATGTCCCATAAGCTTTGTAAAGCCTTCCTTAAAGGAATCTTTTTACTCAAGCCACCAATCAGAGATCCCCCACTGCAGTGGGACTTAAATTTAGTCTTAACATCCTTTATTCTCCCTCCCTTTGAACCTGCGGCTTCTTGTCCTTTGAAATTGCTCTCTTGGAAAACTCTCTTCCTAGTCGCCATAACATCTGCTAGGAGAGTATCAGAACTTCATGCCCTTTGCATTCTTCCCCCTTATCTAGTTTTCCACAAAGACAGAGTCTCTCTCAGGACTAACCCGTCCTTTTTACCCAAGGTAGCTTCTGAGGCAAATTTAAATCAAACTATTGATCTCCCAGTTTTCTTCCCTAGCTACTCCAACAGGGTGGAGCAAAAATTGCATTGTCTGGACGTTCATCGTCAACTCTGTTACTTTCTGGACAGAACTAAACAAACCAGGAAATCTGAACAACTATTTCTGTCCTATGCGGAAGGTAAGAAGGGCCTTCCAGTATCCAAAGTAACCTTTTCTAGATAGCTATCCTCTGTGATTACCCTTATCTATAAGCTCAGACATCAAGAATTACCTTCTAGGCCAAGAGCTCATTCAACCAGAGCGCTAGCTATGTCAACAGCCTTTCAAGCTAGACTGCCAATAGATTCTATTCGTGCGGCAGCCACATGGGCTTCTCCTCATACTTTTATCTCACACTACAAATTAGACATGGCTTCCAGAAACAGGGCAAATTTTGGTTCCACCGTTCTCAAGAGTCTGTTCCGATGAGCCACCCAGGATGAAGGTGCTAGGGACGCGGTCCCATCCAGCAAGAATGAAGGCGAGATTGACAACTTAACATTGAGAAGTTATGTACCTACCATAACATTCCATGTTAGTTGTCTTCTTCTCGCCTTCTTTCTTGCGTCCCACCCGCCATCCCCCTAGCCTGGACAGACTGAAAGGATCCCCCTTTTTTTCTTGGGGGGTCTTCACCTTACACACTTTGAAGCCTATTTTTTGTTATCCTTTTTGAGTAGCTGTGAGTTCTCTTAGTTACATTAGGAGGTTTTTCCTTCCCCTTTTCCCCTCGTTTTTAGGGGCTAGAATTGCTAAGGTTTTTCAACTACCAAACGAGATCTGGGTAATTGGCGCCTAGCATTATGGGATATAGGGTACCTCAAGCCGGTAAAATCAGCTCTCGAGCTTTAGTATAGGCCGAGTCGTAGCCGAGGATCGGCTGCGAACCCATCCAGCAAGAAAGAAGGCGAAAAGAAGACAACTAACATGGAACGTTATGGTAGGTACATAACTTCTTAACATCACTTATAATCTATCTAGTCACTGTCAGTCAAACATTTTATAGCTCATTAAGATCCTGCCTTCTTTTAAACCTCATTCCTCATCTGCACATAGTTTCCCCACAATTTCCATTTTTTTTCTGTGTAGGTCACTCCTACCCTTTTCTAAAGATCCCATTTCTAATTGTTTTACCTCTTTTGCTATATTCACTACTTTTAGTACAGTTAGTTGGTGAATTCTCTTTTAATAATAAAAATAGCATTTATGTCAAATGTTTATATAATCCCAGAAAAATATGAAAGAGAAATTGTGCAATTAGTGTTTTCTTTCATATTGGGTTTAAGATTAAACCCAGTAAAAAGGGTGTGTTGTATATGAGTGAAGATGAAGGGGGGTTGGGGTTATTAAATCCAGTTGTGTATTCTGCTTATTTAAGCTTGTATAGATTGTTAAATTGAGTAAATGAAGAGAATGAGACATTAATAGTGAAGATATTTAAATATAAGTACAAATTTTTGGGAGATGATCAGAATAATAAAAGAGATAAAGTCTGTATAATGGAGAAATTAAAAATTATCAAAATACTAACATGGAAATTGAAAATTAATGATATAGTAAATAGAAGGATGTGGTATAATAATGTACTGAAACAATATTGTTATGTAAATCCATGGGGAAATCTACCAGAAGAAGTGATAAAAGCCATTAAAGTAAAGAAAAAGTGGTATAGTATGATTGCAGAGGATTTTGTATGAAGACTGGTAGTAAGTGACTGGTTTAGTGGAATATGCTATATAAAAAGAAAGTTGAAAGGGTTTGTTTATTTTGTTGATAGAAAGAGACAATAAAGCATTTTTTTTTTGGAAATGTAAAAAGAGTGGTTAAACTCTAGAAAAGGTTGTGTGAAGATTGTTTTTTGAGAATGTTAATGATGTAAACAATATAGATATGAATATTTATGAATGTTATAAAAACAAGAAGAAAGAATATGCAAAACGGGTAGGTAAGGATTTATGTAATATAGGTTATTTGGGATAAAAGATTGAATGAAATTTTGTTTAACAGGAAATTCTGGCTGATGTTTTGCAAAAATTAGATTATGGTTGTGGAAAAAGGAGCATACGTTAGTTATGGAAGAATAATGATGATGGTATATAGGAATGTGTAGGTGTATACCCTGCAAATATTTATATTTTGTAAATGTGTAAATACCTAAATAATTTGTTTGTATTGCATTAATTAAAGGATCCCTACTCTTTTCAATAGGTGCCATTGGATCTTTTCTCTCTGCTTGCACTACTACCAACTCAAGCAGATGTGACCTCAGTTTAACATCTTATCCAAAAGACAGGATGCTCAGGAGTGCAGTGACCCCTTATTCTGCATTGTAGTGTCAGAAATTCATCTACCTGATGTGGGAATAGAACCCACAGCCTTCTGCACCAAAAATCACTACTACCTGTTGTGCCACTGCCACTGCTTAAAAAAAAAATGAAATATCCCATTTTTCTTTGTAGTATTATCAGCAGTTTGACTGACTGCACGTTATCAGGTAGCAAACCAAACTCTGTCATTCTTGTTTTCTTAAAGACACAATAAGTTATGTTGTACTTTAATTTTTATGCAGGAAAACAGAACATTGGTAGCACATTCTATAACTATGTCAAGAATCTAAATGGCAATGCTCAGATCTGCTCTGAGCTACAACAGAATGGCATTAAATATACTGATCCCAAGGATATTGCCAATATCCTGGCAGATCAATTCAGTGCCAACTTCACCCCCTAAATGGCCCATCTCAATACTGGAAGATTTCCAAATTCTGGTAATAATGGCCACACAGGTAAAAAACATACTCTCCAAAGCTAAGAATACAGCATCCATGGGACCAGATGACATCCCGGTGAACTAAAGAATGAACTGGCACCTCACCTAAGTGTCATGTTTAATCATACCCTCACCTCAAGCTTCATGCCCACTGAGTGGTGCACAGCTACAGTTATCCCACTCCACAAGGGGGGATCCACCTTGGATCCCGGGAACTACCGCCCCATCAGTCTTACGAGCCTGATCTGCAAGGCCATGGAACGTATTATCATGGAACTTATAAACAAAGACATTGGCAACCTTAAAACACTGAATCCCACCCAGTTTCAGTTCGTGAAGGGCCAGTCTTGTCTCCTGAACCTTATTGACTTCTTCGAATCAGTCTCCAGAGCCGTGAATGAGGGGTAAGACAGTCCACACAGCCTATCTGGACCTCGCCATGACCTTTGACACCATCCCCCACTCTGGAATCATAGATAAACTTACTAAGCTGGGCATTAATTCCTACATCACTCGGTGAGTTGCCAACTGGTTTACTGACAGAACCCACACTGTAAAAGTAGCTGACTCCAAATCCAGCTCCAGACAAGTGACAAGTGGAGTACCTCAGGGTTCAGTCCTGGGATCTCGCTTGTTTGGCATCTTCTTCTCTGAAGTACAGGCCAACACTAAGGGACTCTGCCTAACAAAGTTCTCAGATGACTGCAAACTGGGAGCCATTATTAAATCCCCAAATGATGTGGATACTCTACAAATGGGCCTTATAGAAACAGATGCTTGGTGCCAAAGCCATGGGCTCAAGCTCAATGCCAAGAAATGTATAGTTATCCCCTTTGGGAAAAAACATGTACCCATGAATTATCACATAGGTGGCAGTACACTAAACACCAAAAGTGTGATAAGAGACTTAGGGACACAGGTGGACAGTGGTCTCAATTTCAATTACCACATCGCCACAACAGTCAGGAAATCCTTCTATGTGGCACACCTCATCACTAAGGGCTTTTCATCCAGAAAAAAGGAGGTCATTGTCCCACTGTACTCATCCCTCATTAGACCCATTATAGAATACAACGCCCCATTTGGTATGTACCTCTCAAGACATCTGCAACAACTGGAAAGGTCGCAGAAATACCACACTAAAAAAAACACAGGCCTAAAGCAGATATCCTATGCTGACCGCCTTAAAAAACTCCAGCTATACTCTGTAGCATATCATCTACTCCGAGGCGATCTCTGCTTAACATACAAGGCCATGTCAAACCCAGAGCTGTTTGATATGCTACACTTCAAAAAATCCCAATCCCTCAGAGCGACACGCTCCAGGGATCTAAATCTTGTCATCACAATAAACAAAACATGCTGGAGGGATAGGTTCCTGACCCAGAGACTCCCCAGACTCTGGAATAGACTGCCCATACATGTCAAGCAGAGCGCCTCTTTGGCCCTCTTCAAAAGGAACCATGATGATTGGATGGGAGAAAGGAAATTCACCCTGGGGATCACGTCAGTCACCCTGCTAGACAGGTGTCCGGGGAAGTAAATAGTGTGGGAAGAAATAGCGATGGAATTGTTATGGCTTGGCTTGTATAGGCCCTTGGGCCGATAGCCTAGTACCAACCTATGAACCTGTGAACATCAGAGTGGCAGAGCATGTAAATGGTATTAAAAATTGTAGTGCAACAGTGTGCTGGCACTACATTGTATAACATTTTATTTAAGGGCTAAATTTATTTTTTTCATATGTTACAAATTGTGCAGCACAAACAGAAAAGGGGATTATAGAAAATTAGAAAGAAATGCATAATGAAGTAATTTCTAAGAAAATACTGTCTGGATGGGATATAATGTAGTTCATGGGGCCTTAGATATAAAAATCTTTTCTAGGGTCTAGGGACTCTTGCAACTTGAGATTTTATTTTTGACCAGAATTACTATATGACATATTTTATGTGTATAAAAACATTGTATAGTATATAAATGTAATTATTAGAACTGAAAAGTCTTGTTTATATCTGTATCTCAGGCTAATCAGCTTGTCATTTTTGACTACTAAGATGTGCAGGGACTGATCAAAGCTCATTAGTTAAACACATTTGAGCTGATGAAAATACAACTATTCCTTCTTATTTAAATGAAATTTATTTATGGTTTTTAGTCATTGGTAATGTGTATCCTCCATGCTGTTAGCCAAATAATGTCAGCCTTTTAACCACCAATTCACAAATCCTGTGAGGAAACCAAAAATGTATCTTTAGGGTATATTATTAGTAGAATATGTTTTTTTTTTTCAGTGGGGACATAAGTTAATTGTTTCCTTGAATAGTTTTACAATGAAGTTAATTTAAGAAGACATTAAGCTCGGGCATTGGGAGGCGTAGAAAAGAGCAATCATGTGTCACTCACCTTGTAGTGGAATATATTCTTTATTTAATATTGTTTCTTAATGACTTGTGATAAAAGCTTATTAGTGAGGATAAGCAATAAGGCTGATAGAAGACATTCCTGTCTGGTATGTCTATTTTTGGAAGTATTTGAAATAAAGCCACTATTAACCACAGTCAGAATTAGCTAGTTGTCTTTACATACTTTAAAATCTTGTCTGACAACTTTGTTACTAATATTATAAACGACAAGAAACTATCTTGAATTGCAACATTTACAGTATATACTGTTGATAATCAATATCTTGTTATTGTATTAAAGCCAACAACCTGTAATGTTGTTTACTATTGCTGCAACTTTGTATCTCTATTTATCATGTACATGATGTGTAGCTTTTCTCCCCGGGCATCTGCTGAAAAAGGACCTGCGTCCAGTCAGAATTTCCTGGTAAACAAATGTAAATAAATAAATAAATAAATAAAGATAAACGTAGTCTAATGTATCAGCTGACAAAGTTTGACATAAGATTTAATAATCCTCAGAAAAACTGTTCAAGAATCCCATCCTCTCTAGAAATATGCAGTGGTATGACCACCAAAGAAAGCCAAACCTGTTTTGCATGTCAAAACTGAGAGTTAGGTATGAATTGTTAGATTTAAAACTTATTTTGTTGGGCATAACTCCCTTTATGTTATCATGAGCCTGCTACTTATGCAATCAGGTACACTGATCCTTGTAAACTAATTGAGGTATAAGAGGTTTTAGTCTGTTAGTCAAATGTTCTACATTGCTTAAAATAACAAGTCACTAAAAAGAGAAAATGTTAAGATCTTAATGAGGTTTAAGTAATGTAGATACATTTCATTAATATCTTAAAATAAATGGGACACTTCATATAGGAAAAGTTATATTACAGAAACAAAAATTCTCTTTAGACACAAGTAAGTACAGTTGACTAGAGATATCACATGGGCCATCAGCTTCAACTTGTTTAAAAAGTGTATATTAATTATAAACTGTATTAGTTTTCATGTGAAACATTTGCATAAAAAAATGGTCTGTTCCACGGCTAGCCATTCATTTCTATTGTTTGATGTGCTTATCTGCAGAAAGGCTAGCATGATGTACCTGAAAATGGGAGTATGCCCTTAACATCAGATGTTATGTTGTCCATCTCACCTTCCTTCTTTCTGGTTGGGTTCGGAGCCAATCTCGGCTCCAACTCGGCCACTTCTAAAGCTTGAAGAGTCCTTACTGGCTCGAGGCTTGCCCCTTATCCCACCATGCTTAGCGGTAGCTACCCAGATCTCGTTTGCCACTTGCAGCGTCGAGATTGTCTTCTGCTGGCTCAGGCTAAGTAATGAATTTTTCTATAACAATCTTACTGCTTCAGGCTAAATTTTCTTTGGAGTTTAGTGTTTTTACTCCTTCTATAACACCCCTATCCTCTTTGCCTTCTTTTTGCTGTTGTTAGGCCGTCGTTTTCTCTCAGGCCTTTACCTGTGTTGTTGTTGTCGGTGGCCCATTTTTCTTGAGGGCTGTTTTTCTTGTCCTGTTATCCCTCCTTGCTACCTAAGGAGAAGCCATTTTAGTTAGAGGCCTTCTCCCATTGGGAGCAGTAGCTGTTTAACTTAGAGGTTAACACCCCTCTTCTCCTCCCTTTTCTTCTTCTAAAACAAAAAAAAAAAAAAAAAAAACACTCTTTAGTTGTTAGTACTGTTTTTTGTGGTGTTTATTATGTCCAAAGAATTATCTAAGCAGTCACAGGGTTCAAGAAATGCGACTTGTGTTGCCAGAAAATGTCCCTTACGGACGGGCACATGAGTTGTGTGTATTGTTTAGGGGAGATCCACCTGCAGGACTCTTGCTCTCTTTGCTATGCCTTTAGGGCATGGGTTTTACAGGAGAGGTGCAACAGACTTATTTTGAGAGGGTTATTAAAATGCCAGGTAGAAGTAGCATCAGATACTCAGCCATTAAAAAAAATCTGATGACAAACTGGCATCTTCGTCGGCTTGACCTTCAGTGCCGACAAAGTCTAAATCAGAATCTTCAGAACCTTCAGAGAGGATTGTTGGCTCTGAGGATTCTTTTTCTCCGGCAGCTCCATCAGTGTCTTCAGAGCTGTTCCAGACCCAAAAGAGATTAATATCTCCTTTGCTGGAACTGGTGAGATCTTCTGTGCCTCAGTCTCCACTTTTGCAATCAGTGGCAGCTAGACACCGGTCCTCGTCCCACTCCTGTCAATCATCCAGGAGTTTACTGGATGATGATGTGGAGAAAGTGGTGAAGAGGTTGCTCAAGACACCGGCATTTGCTAAATTGTTGTCAAGCCCAGCCCAGAAGGAAGTGGCACCATTGTCCAAACCAGTACTTGTCTCTATTCCTCCTCCGACTGCATCCAATTTGGAGCCAGAGTGCATGGAAGTATTAGTGGTGGAACCGTCAATTCTGACAACCCTTGCCTTGTTGGTTCCAACATCCGCTCCAACCTCGATAGTCTGCCCTGTTGAGGGGTCTGGGCACTGAGACTCTCTCGTCGGCTGTGAGGGGGGAAGTGGCATCAGACCCTTGTCGACCCCGCTCTCCCCCTCGGGGCTTCGGCGCTGGTGAGTTCGGCTCCCACATGTGCCTCAGAGCCATTGCTTTCCATGCAGAGGAGGTCTCCTGGCTCCTTGGAGCCTCCCTCTGTTCTGGACCATGGTGCCTTCGAGGTGATGAGGAGTGTGCTGTCTACCGACACCGCTCCACCCTCAGCTCCATTGGCTCCATTCCCATCGATATCAGTGTCTGCCTCGGATCCTCATCTCCATCCCAAATGTAGGGAACTGATGCTCCAGGACAACCCATAGGGCGACCCCTCTTCTTCCGAGACCTCTCCTGAGCATGCCTCAGAGGAGGTTCCCAGGAAGAAAAGATGTAAGAGGAAGCATGTGGCCTCCCCTGAGTCCGTCACTTCTGACACGGATCTGGATGACTCAGAAGGGTCCATGGTCCCCCTCTGAGGATGTCTCATTCTCAGACATCCTAGAGATCCTTAGGCAGAGAGGAAACTGGAAGTGCCTTGCCGCATGTGTCCATGTACCTGGATGTGTTAGGTTCCCGATCCTCCACCTCTTAGGTGTCTCCGCCTTTCAACCCACTTTTGTTGGTAGTGAGTCGAAAGGCGTGGAGTGCTCCAGAGACGATGGAGCCCATTCTGAGAAGGCCTAACAAGTTTATTACCACACCAGACAACAAGACATTTCTCTCTAAAGGCATGCCAGTTGATGCTATGGTGGTGGCAGCAGCCACCAAGAAGGAATTCGTGGAGACTTTCTCTTCTATCCATCCGCCAAACAAGGAGTCTAGAGCCATGGATAGATATGGGAATTGTATTTTCCCTTCAGTGGCCTTTACTCTTCGGTCACTAAACTATTTTGCCACATTTCACAAGACTTCAGAGGGAACTCCTTAAAGAGCTGGAAGATACCCTCCAGGATCCTTCAGCTGAGGAAGCGGCTTTCAAGTCAGCCAACCATCTAGCGACCCTAACCTCCATTGTTAACTCCTCCATGCACTTGATTTCTTATGCAGCAGATAGAGCGAGTAGGGCTGCAGGCACAGGAGTGGCTCTTCGCAGACCCTCCTGGATGCGCCTTTGTCAATTTCCAGAGCCCTTCAAGTCCTCCTTTACTAACTCCCCCTTTGACAGCTTGGTCTTGTTCGGGCCACAAGTTAGAGAGACTCTTACCAGGAATGAATGAGATGGCAAAACTCTCTCTGCTGTAGGAGTCCAATTTTCCACTCCATCCAGGCCTTATCCCAAAGGCCAAAAGAGTGGTAAAATGTGGTTCCATAAATCCCAGGGAGCTTCGCTGGACACTCATAGAAATAATTCCCCCAGGGGCAGAGGGGGAAATAATAATGGGAGACGCCAGCCTCGCAGCAGGGGGTTCCGCAACAAGGCGACAAGGATACATTCTCTGCCAGGCCCATTCAGAATCCCTGAAGGATTGCCCGGCTGTCCACCTCTGGAGGCAGTCAGGGGCAGAATATCACTGTACCTAAAAGCCTGGCAAGATATAACAGATGACGCATGGGTACGGTGCATAATATCCAGGGGTTACCAAATTCTTTTCTCCCAAACACCACCAAGAAGTCAAAAACAATCAATCCCAGATGTTCTACCCAATCTTTGGGATCAAGTAGCCTTGGAAGTAAAAAGAATGCTGCAAAAAGAGCCATTCAGGAAGTCCCCGCAGACCAGATTGATCTAGAACTTACTCAAGGTTCTTTTTAGTTCCAAAAAAGACAGGGGACTGGAGACCTATCCTGGAACTCAGCAAGTTAAACAGGTCAGTAAAGAAGACAAAGTTCCGGATGGAGACACTACAGTCCATTCTACTCTTTTTGGATCAGGGCAATTGGATGTGCTCTATCGATCTCCAGGACACGTACTACCATATAAAAATGGACACGCAGTCCAGGAGACATTTACACTTCCGGCTGGGAGCCAGTCATTACCAGTTCAGATCTCTTCTTTGGTCTCACCACAGCCCTCAGGGTGTTTACCAAATGCACGACAGTAGAGACGGCTCAACTGAGACATTTGGGATTCCAGGTGTTTCCTTAACTAGATGACTGGCTCCTCACTGCCACCACCAAGCATCATCTCTTAAGGGCCAGGAACCACACGATTCACACTTGTGCATGTCCAGGAATCACAATAAACTATGAAAAATCTGCCATGTTGCTCTCTCAGTGTATTACTTTCATAGGCGCTCAACTAAATACAAGAGACATGGTAGCCAAGCTCCCACAGGAAAGGGTGCTTACCATTCGACGTCAGGTCTCTCTCCTCTTGTCAAAATCAAAGGTTCAGGCACAGTTAGTCCTAAAGGTCTTGGGCTTGATGGTGACTGCCATTACTCTAGTCCCATTAGCTCGTTATCCTGTGAGTATTTTGCAATGGCTCCTTTTCTCTCAGTAGTCATATAAGGATCTACCAATGTCACACATGATCTTAATCACGGATGCTTGCAAGAAAGATCTACAGTGGTGTCTCCACTCTCCCCTAGTCACTCTAAGCAGACCCTTTGTAGCCCCTCATCAGTGACCACAGACGCTTCCCAGATAGGGTGGGGGCATTATCTGTGACAGACAGTCCAAGAACTTGGCAACCTCATGAGTACCATTTGCACATCAATGTCCTGGAGATAAGACCAGTGTTATTAGCATTGCAAGCACTTCACAACTCTCTTCCTTTGGGCTGTATAGCAATTCAGACGAACAACATGCCAGTGATGTGGTACATCAACAAACAGGGTGGAACCAAATCTTACCACTTGTGTTGGGAGGCCCTTTGAGTATGGCAATGGGTGATTTCCTCTCAGCATTTTCTGGTTGCAGTGCACATCCTGGGGAAGTCCAACATGATAGCGGACAAGCTCAGCAGGGCAGTTCTGATGTCCCAAGAGTGGCTCTGAAACAAGATGTGGTGGATATGATCTTCCACAGATGGGGCCAGCCATGCTGCGATCTTTTTGCCTCACACCTAAACAACAAATGCAGCAGCTACTTTGCCCTACTTCTCCCACTGGGACAAGCACCCAGAGATGCACTTATCCACGACTGGCCCCCTGAGATTCTTTACGTCTTTCCTCCCTTTCCTCTAATTCCAAAAGTTCTTCAGAAAGCAAAGTTGTTGAGTCGCAAGCTGATCCTCATTGCCCCTTACTGGCCTCGTCAGATATGGTTCCTGTTCCTTTGGCATTACCTGCAAGAGGAGCCTTGGATTCTGGATCTGGTTCCAGATCTCCTCACACATCAGCCAGGTGCTCTTCATCCTTCCATTCAAACTCTCAAGCTGACAGCTTGGTTTCTCCACTTCCAGTCCTAGCCAGGCTTCTGGATATCTCACCTATGGTTCAACATATTTTAGTCTCTTCTCACAAACCAACTACTAGGAAACTTTATGCTAGAAAATGGAAGAGGCTCTCTTTCTGGGCCGAGCAAAATGACATTGATCCCTTTACAGCACCGATTTCAAAAATTTTGGACTTCCTGGCCGAAACCGTTAAGAAAGGAGCAGCAGCTGCTACGATTCAAGTTCAACTGGCTGATATTTCCAATTTTCATGTGGGCTTTCTAGGTTCTAATGTCATGTCCCACAAGCTATGTAGGGCCTTTTTGAAAGGTGCTACCCTATTAAGGCCTCCCATTCGAGAACCTCTCCGTCCTTGGGATTTAAATTTAGTACTAGCGGCTCTAATCTTCCCTCCCTTTGAATCAGCTGCTTCTTGTCCTCTAAAATTCTTATCATGGAAGACTCTCTTCCTGATCACAATTACATCGGCTAGGCAGGTATCCAAGTTACAGGCACTTTCCATCCGCCCGCCTTATATGATTTTTCACAAGGATAGAATATTTCTTAGAACTAATCCTTCCTTTTTACCAAAAGTCTGTTCATGGTATAATTTGAATCAGTCAATTGAACTCCCTGTATTCTTTCCATATTATGGCAATAAGGCAGAGTATAAGCTACATCAATTGGATGTCCACAGACAGTTACGGTTTTATCTTCAAAGAACCAAAGACATCAGAAAATCAGATCAGCTGTTTGTATCCTTCTCACAGAGTAAGCAAGGCTCACCAGTTTCCAAAGTGACTTTGTCAAAATGGCTGTCCAGTACTATTACTTATGCTTATGAGTCTCACAATGTGTCTGTCCCGGGAAAGGTAAGAGGACACTCTACTGGGTCCTTGGCTACCTCCATAGCTTTTCAAGCCAAGCTCCCATTAGATACTATTTGTGCAGCAGCAACATTGGCTACTCCCCATACCTTCATTACTCATTACAAAGTGGACAGGGCATCTTTTGGTTCCACAGTTCTGAAGTCTCTTTTCCAGTGAGCCATCCAGGATTTAGGTGCTGAGGACGCTGTCCCAACCAGAAAGAAGGAAGGTGAGATGGACAACATAACATAAAGAAGTTATGTGCTTACCATAACGTTCCATGTTTGTTGTCGTTTATCTCGCCTTCCTTCTTGCATCCCTACCTCCTTCCCCCATCCTGGATGATTGAGAGGAATTCCCTTGTTGGATGATTTGGCTGAGTTTCCTTTGCTTTTCATCTGTTGATATAGTCCTTGTCACCATTTGTTGTTCTTTTTTTTTTTTCGGGGTAATCTATAGTATAGTTTTTTTTATGGGGTAATCTATAGTTCTCCTATCTAGTGGTTAGTTGTCACAAACAAGATCTGGGTAGCTACCGCTAAGCATGCTGGGATATGGGGCTAGCCTCGAGCTAGTAAGGACTCTTCGAGCTTTAGAAGTGGCCAAGTCGGAGCCGAGATCGGCTCCGAATCCATCTAGAAAGAAGGAAGGCGAGATAAAGGACAACAAACATGGAACGTTTTGTTAAGGACATAACTTCTTTTTTCTGAAATGTCTTGTGGGCTTGAGCAGAGTATTTATGCAATAATTATACAACTGCATTTTCAAATATAATGCCAGCCATTTATAGGCTTTTTGGAACTTTTAATAAAGTTCTGTTTTGAGTCAGTTTTGTGGTCTGATGGATTTTGTTAACAGTCTGAAGGACACTCTTGAGTTTTCTACTTCTTTTTTATTAAAGGTAACACAGCAAATATATTTCTAAAGATGTTTCATCTCTTCCTTACGATCATGATTATTTGGGAGATAGCCTAGATACAGAATTTGGCAAAGTGATACTATTTTAAAGTATCCCTTGTAAGTGCAGGATTATGATCAGCCTGCAGTTGAAGACTGAAAACATCTTGCACCTTTTGTAAGAAATAACTTTGAAGTATTTCAACCTGGTTAAGAATGGAGGGGATATCTTTATTCTGGGAGGATTTGTTTTCAGCAGGTACTGTACATGAATCATGTTTAATAGTCGAGTAAAGAAATGGAGGTAGGTACTATTTTATAACTTGAAGTAAAAGACCACTGGGTAAAGAAGCTAGACTCTGACAGTTAAGAGTATTGTAAACAGGAAAATGGAGAGCATGACTGAGCATAAAACAATGAGATCTAAGGATGACAATAGAGTTAGATAAGTAACCTATGCTGTGTCACTTTAAGTACTGTAATAACTCCACTGTTTCAAGTCAAAATCAAGAAGAACAGAAGTAAACAAACTCTTACATGCCCAAGCATGACAAATACCTAATGAAAATCTTGTTCAGAATAATTAATGACTCAAGATACTTCTTTATTTATAGACAAGTAACAGTGGCAAAGTATAATTTAAGGCAGCAGCTCCAGAAACTGTTATCGTAACTCATTTAGGGAAACACATTTCCTCATCTACTCTCTGCTTTCTAGTCCTATCACCTCCTCTCTGCTTTCTACTTACATCACCCATACCGCCTCTCTTTTATTTCTCCTACCCATGGGTGTAAAATTGTAATTTGACATTTTAAACTTCATCGTTTATGCCAATTTGCCATGTATTGATACGTAATGACTGTATATTTTACTTATTGTAGTTTTTTAGTGTAGCTGCCACCCAGTTTCTGTATGTCCATATTGTAATTTTAAGCTTTACATTTATCTTGTTGTATACAACTGCCTCTTTTGTAACTGGAGGTTTTCTGCCATAGCCTCCACTGAAAAGTGGCTCCCCAGCCCAGTTGGATTACCCTGTTCAACAAAAGCAATACATAAATAAATTAAAGCATGGTAGGAATTCGGTTCTTGTTCTAAAAGTAGTATGTAAAGTTGTTTCCATGTTTTACTGATCCCTATCATCACTGGCTATGGCTCTTGGTAGTGAGGGTTGCAATGTATTATGCAGCCTTATGTTGGTGACTCCCTGCTGGTGAGAGAAGCAATCTCTTTTGTCTATTAGTTGCTTAAACTGATAGAGCTGCTTTCTGTTTTACCTGTTCCATTTTGCTTTCTGTTTTGAGAAATCTGCTTGGCCTGGTATTTTTTTTCTATATGGCAGATAGACACTTAAGTTATCCAGGCTGGATATTTCACATGCCTTTTTTATTGTTTCTTGAGTGATACTTAAATACACAGAGTATATCTGTGGCCTTATCTTTTATGATAAAATTCAAAGCCTGCAAAAACTAGAAGCACTGTTGATGACTACCTGCTGGTGAGGAAAGTAATCTCCTTTTTTGTCTATATGTTGCTTAAACTGATATGGCTGCTTTCTGTTTTACCTGCTCCATTTTGTTTTCTATTTTGACAAAACTACTTGGCCTAATGTTTTTGTTCTATGTGGTAGATAGAAACTTAAATTACCCAGGCTGCACATTTCACATGTTTTTTTTAATTGGTTAATTTATTTCTTGAGTCTTGTCTAATAAGACTCGAGGCCTGCAAAAACTAAAAGCACTGTCAGTTACTCCCTGCTGGTTATTTTTCTCACTCAGCCTCCCATTCCTTGATCTGCTTTTTTAACTTGGCGATATTTAAGCTGCCCACCCTTACTGTAAATCGAGCTTCATAAGCACCTCTCTTCTACACAGTTGTTAATATCTTGAAGTATTTATTTGCCTTTCCTTGTACTTATTTTGAAAAAAGTGCATTTTACCTGTCATTGTCTGTTGTACTGATTTACTTGCTCTGAATTCATTAGTTAGCTAGCTGTTGGATAAAGTAGTGAATTTTTGCACCCTAGCAAGCTCTGTTCTGTTTTTTTTGTGTTTTTTTTATTAAGAGAATGGTGGATTTTCCATCTCTTGGCAGTGGGTAGTAGCCTGGTCTATACTGGTTGGGGAAACACAGTAGAGATTCCTGCATGTATTTGTTTTATTGGCCGGAGAGCTTATTAATCATCTTAACTTGTTTTTAGTGCCTTTATAAATTCTTCACAATTGAGTGACTCTTGGCTCATTTCTACAAAGCAAAGCACTTTTATTGAATAACTACACTTTTATATGCTCTTTAAAGTACACTGCCATTATATTGTGTTACTTATTGCCTTTCCTTAAGTTTAACTTTGTGGTAGCATTTCACTTTGGACACTCTTACTATGCTTTGACATTAAGAGGACAGGGATTATTCATCCAGTGGCAGTAAGTGTTTGCCTGATCTATATGAGTTGGAAGCTCACAAAATGGCTCTAAGTGTAGTCATTTTATTTGCCAGAGGGCTTAGTAGTCAGTTTTCTGTATTTCCAGTGATGATATAATTTTGACACATCTGCACAGAGCGGCTCGCCATGACAATGCTCTGTGCAGTCATAAACATCTAGAAACACTTTGCCTTTGGAACTGCCCATAAAGCGGTACCCTGTAAAGCAGTAAATAGAGAGCAAATGTCTTGCACAGTGACGAGCTTAGAGTAGGTAGTTGCAAAATGAGTGACAATACTGTTAAATTTAGTATATTAAAGCCTAGTCTGCCTCCAGCCCCCTTCAGGAAAAAAAGCACCCTTAATAGCTTTCTTTTAACTCCTGTGTGCCACACCTTTGTTGCTCACCAATGAGGGGCCTGGACAACATGGATATGCAGTTTTCTAATTTCATTGCAGCCAGCTTGGTGGATATGGGTATCTTGAGAAAATGTATCCGTTATCTCATGTTTGCTGACAATCACTTAATCCTTAAAGCAGCAGATACAGTATGCAAGAGGTGTATAAACACAGTGACACTGGAGGCTAAATTCCCTCATTAAAGAATACATAAGGTTGTCAAAACCATGCACACAGCATTCCCCATACATAGCACACAACACACACATAGACCAACACATGCTGAGGCACTTAAATGCAATCTTCCTAAATAAAAAAGACCTCCTAAAAACACCTATCAGCATAGATTATCCTCATCAAACCCAAAAGCATTCAACAGATGCAATACCTAACAGCATACATACAGAGTCTACCAGTGGAGCCCCAAATACAAAACCCACAGGGAAAGTAAACACACTTCCCAGGACTCTAGTCATAGAGGACTCCATTGTAAGACATACTAATGCCCCTTAAACTGGGCTGAACATGGAGAAGATAATGGTTAGTTGCTTATCTGGAGCCAAGATCCACCAGATTACTCCTGCACTCAAGTCACTGTACCACAGGTAGCAAGCAGTATGATTCCATAATAGTCCATGTAGGAGTAAATGACCTGAGATGTACTTCCCTAGACTATGTGAAGAGAGATATAATAGATCTCTCTGACTGTGTGTCTCAGGCTGGTATGTGTCTAGCACTGAGCAGCATATTTCCTTCACCAAGAGTGATGCCATAATACCAGCAAAAGATGACTAATTTTAACAATTGGCTGAGTTTCTGATGTCATTCAAAGGGGATCCAATATTTGTCAGCATGGGAAGACATGTTTAACAAACCATGTTGCTTTGCCAGGAATGGACTGCACCTGTTCCCTCTAGGCTTTTGAATACTGACTAAAACTTTATCCTTCTTTTTTTAGGCAATGACAAATTGACAAATCTACTGACACAGCAAAATCAACTCAACTGAACTTCAAGGTTACTGCTCAATGCCAGGAGTCTAAACAAAAAGTTAAACTCCCTCCAAGCCCTACTCACCCTGGAGAATATAGACATCTGTGCAGGTACCAAGACATGGTTTAAAGCTGCAGAGAGCACCCTGACAATGCAAGGTTTCAGTGCCTTCCACGCTTTTAGATCAGTAGCTGCATAGGCAGGAACTAAAGTTGGAGGTATCTCGATATACATCACTAACAAGCATGTCTCTAGGTTGGTTAAACAGGGTGATGCGCTGACGTATTTCCACATGCAGGACACCATAGATAAAATACCATACCATATTGTAACAAGCTATAGGTCACCCTCTACATCCCATGAAACTCGTAGCTCATACCTAAACCTATTAGATGCACTCACCATCCAACCTAACACCTCACTTATGGGGGGTTTAATTATCCTTCTACAAACTGGGAATCCTACATGACATAAATTTGCAGGTACAGAGATTCTTGGACTTCGTAAATACCAGCACCTTTAACCAGTTAGTGCATACACCCATAGGGGTTCCAACATATTGGAGAGCATACTCTCAAAGGTAGATGCATGATGCTGCACCACCCCCAATGTCATGTTTTCCCTGGTAAGGTTTGACCATAAAGCTATCCCTCTTGAAATCAAAATCAATTATGTATCCCCAGTAAACTCCGTAACAGTTAGCGACTATTCCAAAGCAAACTACCTTTTATTAAGCAATAGTTTGTCAAAATTCAGTGTCCCATTCAAATCCAGAAAACACAGCAGCCTGTACAGAACTGTTCACAGAAACTCTGTACAACTATGTAAGTGCCTGCACAGAGGCTGCTGTACCTACCAGAAGTAAGCCCAAACTAACTCTAAATACAAACCAACCAAAAAAGGTAAAAAAAAATCATGGCTAAAATCAGGAAATGTAACTCTCATAAAGATAAGAACTCTCTCATCAAAATAAACAGGCAGTTAAAGCTAATTAAGCCCAATAAATCCAGTTTTGATGTCAAGGTAGCCTCACATGCAAAAGGCCTTCTTCAGCTATGTCAGAAACCTCAAAAGCAGCACACAGCAGTGTGCTGAAGTTGTGGTTAGTGGTGCCACATTCACTGTGTGATAGAGCAAATCTGCTGAATAGTCTAAAACATTACCTAGCAGGGCCACTTGAGTTACTATTTAACTATAGTCTTAAAACAGGCTTCATGCCTTGAAAATGGAGACCTAAAACTATCTTCCCTGCTCATAAGGGTGGACTGTCAACAGATCCTGGAAACTACAAACTCATTAGTCTGATTAGTCTCATATGCAAAACCATAGAAAGAATTATCATGGAAATGATCAACAAAGACAAAGGAGACTTTCAGAAACTGGATTCATCACAGTTTATCTTTGTTAAAGAAAGGTCATGCCTACTGAACCTGGTGAACTTCTTTGAGAAGGTCAGCAAGGCAATGGATGAGAATAAAACAGTGCATACTACTTACCTTGACTTGGCTAAGGCATTTGATACAATACCCCACTCTGACATTGTTAACAAATTTACAGAATTAGGCATAATTCCCTATATAACATGCTGGGTAGCCAACTGTCTCACAGATAGGATCCAGGTAGTTAAAACTGGTGAGATCACATCCTCAAAGAGGTTAGTCATCAGTGAAGTCCCTGAAGCTTCTGTGCTGGGCCCATGGCAACGGCTATCCCACTCCACAAGGGGGGAGCCACCATGGACCCCAGGAACTACCGCCCCATTAGCCTGATGAGCCTGGTCTGTAAGGCCATGGAACATATCATCATGGAACTTATAAACAAAGACATTGGCAATCTCCAAACTCTGGACCCCACCCAGATTGGGTTTATAAAAGGCAGATCATGTATCCTAAACCTGATAGACTTCTTTGAAGCAGTCACCAAAGCCATAGACAAGGGTAAGGTGGTTCACACAGCCTATCTAGATCTTGCCAAGGCTTTCGACACCATCCCTCACTCTGGAATTATAGATAAACGCACTAAACTAGGTATAAATCCCTATGTCACAAGATGGGTTGCCAACTGGCTCACTGACAGAACCCACACTGTGAAAGTAGCAGACTCCAAATATGACTTCAGACCAGTGACAAGTGGAGTACCACAGGGTTCAGTCCTGGGTCCTCTCCTGTTTGGTATCTACTTCTCTGAAGTACAGGCTAACACAGAAGGTCTTTGGCTAATGAAGCTCGCAGATGACTGCAAACTAGGAGCCATAATCGAAACTCCTAACGATGTGGACATCCTACAAAAGGGCCTCACTGAGACAGATGCCTGGTGTCAAAGCCGTGGCCTCAAGCTCAATGCCAAAAAGTGCATTGTCATCCCCTTTGGTAAAAACTCTATACCCATGAACTACAACATAGGCGGTAGTATACTTAACACCGAAAGTGTGATAAGAGACCTTGGGGCACAGGTGGACAGTAGTCTCTCCTGTGATAATCACATTGCCACAGTAGTCAAGAAATCCTTCTACGTGGCACACCTCATCACAAAAGGTTTCTCATCCAGAAAAAAAGAGGTCATTGTTCCCCCCTACTCATCACTCATTAGACCCATTATAGAGTACAGTGCCCCTTTTGGTATATACCTCACAAGACATCTACAACAACTGGAAAGGCCGCAGAAATACCTCATAAAGAGGATTACCAGCCTCAAACAGATGCTGTACGCAGACCATCTCAAACAACTGCAGCTTTACTCCATCACATATAGCCTACTCAGAGGTGATCTCTGCTTAACATACAAAGCTGAGTCAAATTCAGAGCTGTTGGACATGCTCCACTTAAAGAAATCCCAATCCCTCTGAGCTACATGCTCTAGGGACCTAAACCTTGTCACCACAATAAACAGAACATGCTGGAGAGAAAGATTCCTGTCCCAGAGACTTCCCATACTCTGGAATAAACTACCTATCTATATCAAACAAAGCTCCTCATTAGCACTCTTCAAGAAAAATCTTGATGATTGGATGGGAAGTAGGAAGTTCACCTCGAGGATCACCTCTGTGGCTCTGCTTGACAGTGGCACAGGAAAATAATTTTCTTGGGTGGCAAAAGCCAGGGTACCTTTTTGGCTGGACTTGTATAGGCCCCAGGGCTGATAGCCTAGTACCAACCTATGAACCTATTCCTCTTTGACATCTATTTCTCAGAAGTCAAGGCTAATGTCAAAGGCCTCTGACTGACCAAGTTTGCAGTTGATTGCAAACTGGGAGCATGTTTAAAAAGAATCCCCTAAGACACTAACATTTTAGAAGAGAGTCTAACACAAATGACTGGTGCCAAAGCTATGGCTTAAAACTCAATACAAAGAAATACATTGTAGTAACTTTTGGAAAGTAAGCCACCACAAGAAACTGTCATCAACGAAACACCCCTAAACATTAACCCACTACTCAAGGATCTGCTAACACATGTAGACAGGAACCTGGCCTTAACCAACATGTATCCAAGATCTTGCTAAACTTAAAAGTAAGTGCCTGGCATCTAGGTCCAGGGAAAACATTATACCACTATACTCATCAGTCATCAAACCCATCCATGAGTATAATGTCCCCTTCAGTATGACCCTGACCAGACACATGCAGCAATTGGAATGTCCACAAGGTTCATAGGTTCATTGATAGGTTCTAGGCTATCAGCCCTAGGGCCTATGTAAGCCTAGTCAACAAGGTTCCCTGGCATTCACCATCCACGGATGCTATTTACCTGTGCCCCTGTCTATCAGGGCCACCAAAGTGATTCCTGGGGTGAATTTCCTATTACCCATCCACTCATCAAGGTTTTTCTTGAAGAGTGCTAGTGACGAGCTCTGCTTGACGTATATAGGTAGCTTGTTCCAGTGTATGGGACGTCTCTGGGACAGGACTCTATCCCTCCAGCATGTTCTGTTAATTGTCGTGATGAGGTTTAGGTCTCTAGAGGGTGTGGCTCTGAGGGATTTCTTTAGGTGTAGCATGTCCAGCAGTTTGACATAGCTTTGTATGTTAGGCAGAGAACACCTCGGAGTAACCGATATGCTACGGAGTAAAACTGGAGTTTTTTGAGGCGGTCAGCATAGGGTAACTGTTTGAGTCCCATAATCCTCTTTTTGAGGTATTTTTGTGGCCTTTCCAGCTGCTGCAGATATCTTGTATGGTACATTCCAAATGGGGCTTGTACTCTATAATGGGTCTGATGAGAGCCGAGTAAAGGGGGACAATGACTTCTTTTTTCCTGGATGAGAACCCTTTCATGATGAGGTGTCCTATGTAGAAGGATTTCCTGACTACTGTGGCAATGTGATTATCAAAGAAGAGGCTACTGTCCACTAGAGTCCCGAGGTCTCTTATCATGCCTTCGCCATTAAGTAGGCTGCTGCCTATGTGGTAGTCCATGGGTGGAGGGTTTTTACCAAAGTGGATGACAATGCATTTTTTGGTGTTGAGCTTGAGGCCATGGCACTGGCACCAGGCATCAGTCTCAGTGAGGCCCTTTTGGAGGATGTCCACGTCATTTGGGGACTCGACTATAGCACCCAATTTGCAGTCATCTGTGAACTTTGTCAGCCAGAGAAGCTCTGCGTTGGCCTGTACTTAAGAGAAGTAATCCCAAACAGGAGGGGACCCAAGGCTGAACCCTGTGGTTCTGCACTTGTCACAGGTTTGGAGTCAAATTTGAAGTCCACAATTTTTACAGTGTGGGTTCCGTCTGTGAGCCAGTTGGTGACCCATCTTATGATGTATGGATTTATACTCAGCTTGGTGAGTTTATCTCTGATACCAGAGTGGGGGATGGTGTTGAAAGCCTTGGCGAGGTCGAGATAGGCTGTGTGGGCTGCCTTACCCTTGCCAACAGCTTTGGTGACTGTTTCAAAGAAGTCGATCAGGTTCAGGAGACATGACCTGCTCTTCACAAATCCGAACTGGGTGGAGTCCAGAGTTTGGAGGTTACCAATATCTTTGTTTATGAGTTCCATGATAATATGCTCCATGACCTTGCAGACCAGGTTCATCAGGCTAATAGGGTGATAGTTCCCGGGGTCCTTGGTAGCTCCCCCTTTGTGGAGTGGTGCAACTGTTGCTGTGCACC
This sequence comes from Protopterus annectens, assembly GCF_019279795.1. Taxonomy (NCBI): domain Eukaryota; kingdom Metazoa; phylum Chordata; order Ceratodontiformes; family Protopteridae; genus Protopterus; species Protopterus annectens. Next base: position 463,619,333 of record NC_056747.1, read on the forward strand.
ATTCAGTGGGTACAAAGCCTGTCGAGAGGCTATGATTGAACATGATGCTTAGGTGGGGTGCTAGTTCGTTCTGATGTTCATGTAGAATGCAGCCAGGGATATTTTCCGGTCCCATGGATGCTGTGTTCTTGGCTTTCAGTAGTGCAGTTTTCACCTGTTCAGTTGTGATTGCAGGGACACTGCATTCTTCTGGTATGGATATGGGCTCTTTAGGAGGGGGGGGGCTAAAGTTGTCACCGAACCTATCAGCTAGGATGTTGGCAATATCAGTTGGTTCCATGAATTTTGTGCCATTGTGCTGTAACTCAGAGCAGATTTGGGTGTTGCCATTGAGATTCTTGACATAGCTGTAGAATGCTTTGTGGCTGTCCTTAGAGTCAGTGGCAATCTTGTTTTCATAGTTCACTTTGGAGGATTTTATGAGGGATCTCAGCTTCTCACTAAGGGTGACCAGGGAGCTCATCCACCCATGAGATTGTATTCTCTTTTGCAACAATTTCTTCCTTCTATTGTAGAGTTTGTTAATACCAGGGGACCACCAGATTGGTTTCCTTTTTTTAGAAGACTGCATCTTGGTTCTGTTAGGGATAGCATGATCCATGCTCCCGTGTAGGTGCTTATAGAGTGCGTTTCTATAAGATTTGGCAGTGGTAACTGTATTTTCCATCTGCATGGGTGTTGTGAAATTGGCCACTTCTGCCTTAAGAAGCATGAAGTTGGCTTTGGAGTAGTTTTTTTACTGCGGTTTCTTTAGTGGGGGGGGGGGGTGGATATCTAGGGTGATTAGTTTATGGTCGGATCTGACCAACGAGGAGTTGACTTCAGGTGTGGAACACCTGTCACTCATGTTGGTAATTACCAGGTCCAGGACATTATTGCCCCTGGTAGGGGTGTGGATAAGTTGATCCAGGGCATTGGAGTTTATGAATTCTAGGAAGCGTTGAGGAAAGGAGTTGGTACAAGAGTAGTTTTTCCAGTTAATGGTGGGTAGTTGAAATCTCCCATTGTTAGGGCGTTAGGTTAGACCCTGATATTCTCAATTATTTCAAGAAAAGAGGAGTGGGAATCCTGGGGCATGGTGTGGGGATCTGTAGCAAGCTACAATATAGATTGCAGGTTTGCTCAGAGTTAGTTGCACTTGGATAATTTCAGATGAATTATGTTGGGCAACTAGCCTGGAGGTGTGGTTGTCCTTAATGAATATGGACACACCTCTGCCCTTGGTGTTCCAGTCCTGGTTTGATGGCTGAAAGTTATGGTATGAGTTATATCCTGGTAATGCAGGGGTGCTCTCTGCAACCTTGAACCAGGTTTCAGTCACTGCACAGATATCGATATTCTCCATTCTCTTCCTTACAAAAAGAAACAGGCCATAAACACAATGTATTATGCGGATTGCCTCAAAGCTGTTTCTCAATACTTGGTCTGTTACAGACTACTGAAAGGTTGATCAATGCCTGGCATACAAGGCATCCCTGGACCCTGTTGTGAAGAACCTTTTCCACATCTGCAAAACAAACATCATCAAAACTGCTAGATCTGAAAAACTAAATTTTGCTTTCAACATAAATAGGACATATTAGAGAGACATGTATGTATCTCAGAGAATTCCCCTTTCTCTGGAGCAGCTCTCCATCCAAATGAAACAAAGTCCTTCTCTAAACGTATTTAAGTTTAACTTGAACCATCGGATGGGAAATTGAAAATTCATTCCTGGTCTGGCATCCATGTCTGTGATGGACTGGGATGGTCATTAAATCATGTTGTAACCAACAATTACTCCTATATAAATGTCTAAAACATATACTGTAACTTGTGGTACACATTTGGGTAGCACAGCTAGGCTTATAAAGACCCTAGTGGTCATCAACCTGGTATACACCTATGAACGTATAATGCAAGCTTTCATTAGGCAATTGAAATCTCCTAAAATTGGATAACTGATTGAAATCTAGATTTTTAAGAGCTATCTACCTTGATTGGCACCAGTAGCATAGGGAGATATAAAACAAATGGATTCTTTGTCAAGTCACTGAATGTTAAGTCACTGAATCCAAATTACAGAAATATGTTTCACTGCACTATCATTGAATGTAAAATGCAGCAAATTTCTACATAGGTTCATAGATTAATACTAGACTAACTGCCCTTGTGGGCCATTTTAAGCGTAGCCAATTACCCCATGTGAGAATCAAACCTTGCACCTTGTGTCTGTAAGGTAAACACCTTAATCATTATGCCAGCCTCCCACCCTAACATATTAACCCTAGCTAGTTTCTCTTGGTGAGAATTAAACCTTGTGCCTTTCACCTGTTAAGTAATCATCTTAACTATTATGCCAATTCCCAATCCTAAAATGGGCAAATCATGGCTGCATGGTGAAGGACAAAGCCATGTTCTCTGAAAGTGGCTCTTAGGGAACCATATTCAACTTAGAACAAGATCAGTCATCCCTAGACCCTCCCTAGGCTCCTGGCATTGAGCAGTAACTGGATAAACTACTTAAAGCATCAAAGCTTTCTTTATTACTCACAAAGGACGGGCATCGGAGAGTGTCTCCTAGGCCTTGTAGCTAAAGTGATTTTATCTGGATTAATCCTTTGTAGTCTGTTTCTTGGAAGTCCTTTCATCCTCTGGGTCACAGGTGGAATACTAGACTTGACTCAAGCTTTTTGGATTGCCTCTGGTTTCATATTCAGATAATTGAGATTCATTGATTTTGTCCTCAATCAGCTGTTGTGTTTCTACAAAAACACAGTGAGAGTCCTAATACTTAATGTAAGTGAATGTAAAACACAGCAAATATCTGCTAATGGGCAAATCATGTTTGCATGGTGAAGGATAAAGTCATGTTCACTGAAAATGGTTTTAGTGAACAGTATTCAAGCGATTAGGAGTTGGTTTTGCTGTTAACCAGCTGTCATGTCTTCTCTGAAACACTATGAGAATTCTACTTCTTAATAAGGCAAGTTAAATTACAGCAAATGAGTTTGGTTGGACAGATACCCTTTGATTCAATACCTTATTGCTTAATAAGCATTTTTATTTACCTTTTCCAGTCTGAAGGGTAGAAAACTGCAGCCAAAACTTGGAAGCAAGTCTGCTGAATTTTACATATTCAGCAGATGTTAGGTGCATTTTTGTAACAATATTTACCTGGCCTTCAATCTCTTTAATGCACACAATAAGTGGGACCTTTCAATATTACATTAAATAAACCACTTCATCATAGCCAAATATTATATAACACATATCAACATGTTTCTTGCAGTTATTCAGAATGAACAAAGACCACTTATATGCAGCTTCTAAACATGTGTTAACATACATTTAGATATGACAGCTCTGAGAGCACAGGGAAATGCAGTAAGAAAATCCAGCTCTGTAAAGTGTTGTGCAATAATAAGTGATTGAAGTACAACAAGATAGGCTATAAATAACATATTTGAAGAACTCAGTTTTATACTGGTCTTCCAAGATAAGTAGCATTATTTTTCACTTTATAGTCTCTCAGGATATGCTACTCTGTGGATAGTCTATCTGTCTAGCAATCTATCTGTCTGCCTGTCATCTATGTATTTTTATTTGCTGATAAAAGCTTCACAAATGCAAGATTTACTAACAAAAACATTTACGGTATAAATAATAATTCTACGCAGAGAGAGCTAAATGTATATGTGCAGAAACATACAGAAAGCACTAAGATACTGAAGAAAAGTACATCAGCAGTAAAGTAAGCAAGCAACAAGCAAAATACATGCAATATTTATATAGCAATAGCTGCATTTTGTCATTTGATGTAATACTCATGGCATATTACTTAAGCAAAATCAAACAGCAGTGTAGTATGTATATTATTCACTTAATATGGATGCAAATTCAGAATATTGCTACATGCAATGATCAGCAAATGTAACAATAGTAAACTTGAGTTTCTTTTCAGTACATTTGGTATTCTTGGTAAACAAGCAAAACATAAGCATCCAATGCATGCAAAACAACAATAGAATAAGTATATAGTATGCATATTAGAATAATAGATCTCAGGTCAGCAGTAAAAATGTATGGTTTATAGACACGGGAATAAAATACATGCACCAAAAGCAAGGTGAAATAACTTCTGTTTACCTAATGCAATCTCCAGAAGGTTTTACTGTGGAAATAACAGACACAGGATGCTAATATGTATGACAAAGGAGCTAGGGACTGTGACAGTAAAATAGGAGGATATGCAGATGAGGAAAGGAAGACTTTTTACAAGGAATCTGATAATGGCAAAAATACAGTTAATAAAAATGAGGAAATTGGGGACACATTCATGATGCTGCTTGAAGTTAGGTACTTTCCTGGAGCACCCTGTTTGATAACTAGTGAAGACTACTTAGGTTCATAGGTAGGTACTAGGCTATTGGCCCTAGGGCCTGTATAAGCCCAGCCAAAAAGGTACGCTGGCTTTTGCCATCCAAGAAAATTATTTTCCTGTGCCCCTGTTGAGCAGAGCCACAAAGGTGATCCTCAGGCTGAATTTCCTATTTCCCATCCAATCATCAAGATTTTTCTTGAAGCATGCTAATAAGAAGCTTTGTTTGATATAGTAGGTAGTTTGCTCCAAAGTATGGGAAGACTCTGGGACAGGAATCTATCCCTCCAGCATGTTCTGTTTATTGTGGTGACAAGGTTTAGGTCCCTAGAGCATGTAGCTTGGAGGGATTTGGATTTCTTTAAGTGGAGCATGTCCAATAGATCTGGGTTTGACATAGTTTTGTATGTTAGGCAGATATCGCCACTGAGTAGGTGATATACGACGGAGTAAAGCTGGAGTTTTTTGAGACGGTCTGTGTAGGGCATCTGTTTGAGGCCAGTAATCCTCTTTGTGAGGTATTTCTGCGCCTCTCCAGTTGATGTAGATGTCTTCTGAGATACATACCAAAAGGGGCATTGTACTCTATAATGGGTCTAATGAGTAATGAGTAGAGAGGAACAATGACCTCTTTTTTCCTGGATGAGAAAACTTTTGTGATGAGGTGTGCATGTAGAAGCATTTCCTGACTACTGTGGCAATGTGATTATCAAAGGAGAGACTTACTGTCCACCTGTGTCCCAATGTCTGTTATCATACTTTCGGTGTTAAGTAGACTACCACCTATGTGGTACCTCATGGGTACAGAGTTTTTACCAAAGGGGATGACAATGCACTTTTTGGCATTGAGCTTGAGGCCATGGCTTTGACACCAGGCATCTGTCTTAGTGAAGCCCTTTTGTAGGATGTCCACATCATTAGGAGTTTTGAATATGGCTCCTAGTTTGCAGTCATCTGCGAACTCTGTTAGCCAAAGACCTTCTGTGTTATCCTGTACTTCAGAAAAGTAGATACCAAACAGGAGAGGACCCAGGACTTAACCCTGTGGTTCTCCACTTGTCACTGGTCTGAAGTCAGATTTGGAGTCTGCTACTTTCACAGTGTGGGTTCTGTCAGTGAGCCAGTTGGCAACCCATCTTGTGACATAGGGATTTATACCTAGTTTAGTGAGTTTATCTATAATTCCAGAGTGGGAGATGGTGTCAAAAGCCTTGGCAAGATCTAGATAGGCTGTGTGAACCACCTTACCCTTGTTTACGGCATTGGTGACTGCTTCAAAGAAGTCTGTTAGGTTTAGGAGACATGATCTGCCTTTTACAAACCCGAACTCTGTGTGGTCCAGAGTTTGGAGATTACCAATGTCTTTGTTTATAAGTTCTATGATGATATGTTCCATGGCCTTGCAGACCAGGCTCGTTAGGCTAATGGGGCGGTAGTTCTCGGGGTCCGGGGTGGCTCCCCCTTTGTGGAGTGGGATAAATGTTGCTGTGCGCCATTCAGTGGACACAAAGCCTGAGGTGAGGCTATGATTGAACTGGCTTAGGTGTGGTGCCAGTTCATTCTGTAGTTCATGTTGAACGCAGCCTGGGATGTTGTCAGGTCCCATGGATGCTGTGTTCATGGCTTTGAAGAGTGTGGTTTTTACCTGTGCACCCGTGATTACAGGAACTTTGCATTCTTCAAGTATAGAGATGGGCCGTTTAGGGGGTGAGAGGGGGGGTAAAGTTAGCACTGAACCTATCTGCCAGGATGTTGGCAATATCAGTTGGTTCTGTATATTTAGTGTCATTGTGCTCTAACTCAGAGCAGATCTGAGTGTTGCCATTGAGATTCTTGACATAGCTATAGAATGCTTTGTGGTTGCCTTTAGAATCATTGTTGATTTTGTTTTCATAACTAGCTTTGGAGGATTTTATGAGGGATCTCAGCTTCTTACTGAGGCTGACCAGGGAGTTCCTCCAATCATGGGATTTTACTCTTTTTTGCAACAGTTTCTTTCTTCTGTTGTAGAGTTTGTTTATGGCAGGGGACCACCAGATTGGCTTCCGTTTTTTGGAGGATAGCATCTTGGTTTTGTTAGGGATAGTACAATTCATGCACTCGTGTAAGCGCTTATAAAGTGCATCTGTGTAGGATTCAGCAGTCTTACCTCTATTTTCCATCTGCATGGATGTCGTGAAGTTTGCCACTTCTGTCTTAAGAAGCGTGAAGTTGGCTTTGGAGAAATTTTTTATGGTGGTTTCCCTAATGGGCGGTAGGTGCGGGATGTGGATGTCTAGGGTGATTAGCTTGTGGTCGGATCTGACCAACGAAGGTTTGACCTCTGGTGTGAAACACCGGTCACCCAAGTTGGTAATGACCAGGTCTAGGATATTGCTGCCCCTGGTTGGGGTGTGGATAAGTTGATCCAAGGCCTCCAATGTATCAAGAAATGAGGAGTGGGAATCCTGGGGCATGGTGGGGGATCTGTAGCAAGTTACAATTTGGATTGCGGTCTTGCCCAGAGTTAGTTGCACTTGGATAATCTTGGATGCATTATGCTGAACAACTAGCCTGGAGGTGTTATATCCTTAATGAATATAGACACACCTCTGCCTATAGTGTTTTGGTCCAGGTTAGGTGGCCGAAAGGTGTGGTATGAATTACAGCCTGGTAATCCAGGAGGAATGCAAAAGTATTACAGTTGTTGACTTGATGCTGATTTGTGGGAGCTAGTTAAAGATGTCATTAATTAAGAGATGCCTTTCTAAAAGGATACAAGGCCTAAACAACATGTTCTACATGGACTGGCTGAAAGTCAGGCCTCTATGCTCAGTATCCTATAGACTGCTAAGAGGTAACCTGTGCCTGGCATACAAGGCATCCTCTGACCCATTACTAATGGATTCACTGCATGGCAGCAATTCATTTGGCATCAGAAATACTTGGTCTTCGGATTTAAACTTCTTCTGCAGTATCAACAGAATGGTTTGGAGGGACAGGTATATTTCACAGAGGATACTGCAGCTGTGAAACAGACTCTCCATCCATATAAAACAAAGTTTATCACTCTCCATTGTCAAGCACAACTTAGATATAAGGTGGGGAAACAGAAAATTTATTACAGGGCTGCCCCATACTACTAATGGACAGAGGCAGCTCCTAAATGCTTTATCCCATGCATGGGCCCCTCAAATTATCTATGGTATGATTCCAGTTATTCTTATTCAGGTGATATATAATTATCAACTATGGAATGGGTAAGACCAATCTTTAACCAAATGGGATAGGTTATTTTGAGCACAAAAAGGGAAATGGCGAGACTTAAAATGGCCTGCAGGGGCAGCTAGCCAAGTACTTGCCTATGAACCTATAAACCTTTTAAGTAGCAATAAAAGAAATGCAATGTTTTGCAGAAGCTGTGTCTTTAAATAGAAAATCAGCTCAAGAATTCAGTAGAAGTGAGCCTTCTTGAGCCTTCATGAGACATGGTGTTCATCACCTACAGAAGCCAAAAAAGGGTGTTGAAATTGAATGTTAGTAAGATGTCCAACAGTGTGGAGGTGATACATTTGTGGTACATAAACATACAGATGGGAATATTTGATGTCTGTGTGAATATATTGCTAATTGATACTACTGAAGATCTCCAATACATGCATACATGACCAGCAAGTTATGATGCAGTACGTTAGGCAGCAAATGGCAGAAATTAAGGTAAAGGCAACACCAACAGTTAAAAGGTTTGATCATATGAAGTTACACTTCACTGAGGTGAAGCATGCCTCAAAAGTGTAATTTAAAGATTATGTATCATTTTGGAAGATGAAGGAAATGAAATGATTTATTGGACTATGATAAAGTTAGTATAGGACAATGAAATGGATTTGGTAAAGACTCATTGGGTTTTACATCAGCAGAGTATTTGTTACAGCTTGAAATGGAGATCAGGCATGGAAAACCTAGGGCAATACTAAGTGAGTATTGGAGTTGTAATGAGGGATGACAGGTGTTCTGGAAGTTGCTGCAGAAAATAGCCTAAAGCAGAGAAGATGTTTTTTTATGGACTGACCATTCGGAGGTGACATTAAATAGCCATTATCATTTCTTACAGGATAAGGGAATGTATGCACAAAAGACTAAAACTGAAATTGTCATTTCATACTAATTTAAAGGATTTTAGAATGGAAAGGTATTGGCATTTAACAATCCCAGTATAATAATGGGAAAAGTAAAGGAATAGTTAGCAAGGCTAATGTAGTTACAAGTACAGCAAACGAGGAACGATGTAGTTAAAATCAGGAATATTGAAACAGCAAGAAAACAGAAGATAAGTGGCGAAAAGGTTGAGGATTACTGAGAAAAGTGATGGGCCTATAAGAACAGTCACTGGCATAAAATGATGGGAAAGGGTGGAGAGTTTGACATAAGCTTGTAATTTAATGTAAATGAAAAGATGAATCTGTGGATAGTGATATATATCAAACAAGACTGAATGCATTTATCATTCAGATTTGGGGTAAACACTTTGGGTGGCACAGTGGTGCAGTAGTTAACATTGTCACATCACAGCAAGAGGTTCTCTGGTTCAGTTCTCAGCTGGGGTGCCTTCTGTGCAGAGTCTGCTGTGCTCCCTATGTTTGCATGAGTTTTCTTTAGGTTGTTTCCTTCCACATTCCAAAGACATGCATCTGGAGCATTTCTCCCTGGGCCTCCTCTGAAAATAGGCTCTGTCCTAATCAGATTTTCCTGGTCAACAAATGTTAAATAAATAAATAAATAAAATGAATCTGTGTTCTTTATTACATATACTGTAATGGCTGCTTCTTTTTGTTTTTTGTGTGTTTTTATTCTTTGGTTGATTTCCTATCATAGTTTTAATAGCATATTGTTTCCACATGACAGGGTTTAGCTATATATAGGTAGGCTATGAAGTTGCTTTAATGTTAAGTAAAGAGTGAATCAAGGGTAACTTTTTGATTGGTCCCCAAAAGACAGTTGTTTGTGTATAATTTTAAGTTTGAAAACAGGTTACACTAGCACTTGGTGGAGTTTAACCATTTGTGTGTGTGACTGTAGTAATATGTGTGAGCTAATATGTGAAGTCATGATGAAAATCTGTCAGTTAATGCAGAGGTTGAAGGCCATGAAATGTTAATGACCTGCTTCCTATAACTGAAGAGTATGGGGTTTGATTCCACTCCACCTCTGTTTGCCTGACTGGTGACTCTGAGCAAGTCACTTAAATGAACAGAGCTTTTGCATTGCACCTAAAAAGTGATGCTTGTGTCTCGTGGGCTTACCTGGTTAACAAATGTATAAAAAATTATGTAATAGAGGAAGAAATTGTTTGAAAAATAAAAGTCAGTAAAAACCTTTATTGTTGTGAGGAGAGCTGTTATTTGTTTGAGGGAAGGGTTATTTGTTAATTAAAGGTGTCATTCATATGTCAGTCTCTTCTTGTTAAGCTTTAAACATACCCAAAAGTAAATGTTTAGTTGTCTTCTTAACTGTTATTTTGAATGTAAAATTATGCTACAACATTGTAATATTAATCCAGGCTGTTGTGAGAACATGGGACTGTATAGAAATGTATTAAGTTAGAGATCAAAATTGTGCATAACAAGAAGAGGCTGTTTTGACATATGAATCATAAAGTACACATACTTTGCAATTAGAAATGTTCTTTCCTTTGAGGAAATGGAAATAAATGGTATTCTACTGTAGTTATTATGATGTATCAATATTTTGCAGTATTTTTTAGTTTTATTAACTATAGTGAAGGTTAAACTAAAGTTTTATAATATATAAAGTAACAGGTTAAGAAGTTAATATGTTGCATACAGATTTGGATATAGATGAAACAACTGGCTGTAATACTAGGTGAATTTTATAATTATTATAAAATGAATTTCAGGAAAGAAGAGTGATTATAAGAATGGTATATCGTAGGTGGACACAGAAATATAGAACACATATTGTCTTAAGAGCATTATAATGGGTGAATTACACCAGTTTCAGAGTATTTTAGAAAAGTAGAAATGTTGCATTGCAAATGACTAGCTGATAGATTATTGCAGCAGTCTATTGAAGGTCTCGATATACCCTGGATTAAAACAAACCCAGAAGGCAATGCCCTAATAATACAGAAATAACTGTAGATATTTACTGCTAATATCATCCAGAAAAAAAAAAGAGGAAGAAAAAGTGACAGATTCAGCTCAGAAACAGCAGGATTAACTAAGATTTCTGAATAACAGCTTAAGCAATGTGCTACTAAGGCCCTGCATCTGACTGCAAGATTGGTACAACACTATACAGCAAGATGTCAAAAGAGGAAAATAATATGGAAACAACAACAACTAAGATCAAATTCTCAGTACTAGCCTCACCTGAGGAAGACACAACTTCAAAAAGACAAAAGACAACTAAACAAACTGACAACTCTAAAAATACAAATAAATCCAAGACAGACCAGCCAGCTAATCTGGAAGACATAAAATCTGCCTTATTACCTATCCAGCAAGCATTAAAGGACGTATCATTACAATTTCAAACCTTTGTTAACTCAATCAGCCAAATAATATCCAGAATGGAAAAATCTGAGTCCAAAATAATAGAAAATGAAATAAAAATAGACTCTATTTCTCAAAAAACTGATGCACATGACAAAGAAATACAAAACTTACAAGCAAAATTAACAGACCTGGAAGCAAGATCTCGAAGGAACAATATCATCATCAGAGGAATACCTGAAACTGTACTTCATAACAATCTAATACTAACAATCAAGCAAATAATAAATTCCCTCCTAGAGGAATCTGAAGAAATGCAGCAAATAACAATAGAGAGAGCCCACAGAGCCCTGAGGGAAATGCAGACATCACTGAAACCAAGACCTGTCTATATTAAAATATTAAACTACCAAGATGTAAATAAAATCATACTGGCAGCAAAGAAAAAAGGCACACTCACCTGGAATAATAATAAAATCTCCTTTGCTCAAGACCTCCCAATATAAATAAGACAAGCAAGACAACTACTATCTCCATACTGCAGGTTCCTAATAGAAAAAAAAATCAAGTTCCAGATGAAATATCCAAATCAGTTAATCTTTTACATCAAAGAGGTTAAATACATGGTTGCTAACCCCAAAGAGGCAAAAGAGACATTCCTGACTGTTTTCAAGCAAATTCCACCTTCAGAAGTGAAATAAATCCACAAAAAAAAGATAAAGGTCTCTTGGATGAAAAAACGACCCCATTCACGAGCACTGTAGCTGGGATCCAACTCTGAAATCTTCCCCTTGCTGTCTAGGCCCTTGGGTCATTGATGTGAGCCATGAGGAACACAGGAAAGGGAAGTAAAGCCTGGGTGGGAACCAAAAATGAACTGCTGTTTCCGATGCACGAATATAGGAAGGAAGTTCCCATCTCGGATATTGGCTTGCAAATTCAGTCCCCCTAGGCTTTTGATGGCTTCATTAAGAACAGTCAGACAAAATGGATTTCAGCAAGCTCCAAAGGATTTTACTGCCTGAAAAATGAAAATTGATATGCACCAGCTAAAAGAAGAAAGCTGCACCATAGATGTCAACCAACCTGCAAGCAAAACCTTGAAGAAATAAGGTACTGTTGAACTGAACCATTCACTAAAACAGTACACCCAGTACTGCGTAGGTGAATGAAACTCCAGCCTTAAATAATAGGAAGGAAATAAACTGTCAGAATTATGCTAGCTCATAGATTAATATTGGGAAAAAAAGGGAAAAATTGTTAAATGTTTTATGTAAATACTAGAAATGTGTTAAAAGATCCTGGAGAGAAGTAATCTCAGGAAATTAGTAAAATAACCTAACAATCCTGGGATAATGTAAGTATAGCCTTAATATGTCAACTATAGCAGAAGGACTGTTTGGCTAAGCTGTTTTTCTTTTTTTTTTGTCTCTCTATACTTCCTACTTCTGTTAAATAGGTGCCAAGTATATATTTTATAACCCACACAGATTGATGTGGAAAAACATCACTATAGGCACCAAAGAAGGCCGAAACCTGAATAAGTAAAGGGGAGGAAAAAGAAGTCAAATGAGAGAAAAATGTAAAAATTACAAGATTGATTGTTTAACAATAATATTACTATGGTACACATATTGCTATAATTTACTGAGGAATGTATATTAATATGCTGTTTTAAAAATACTATTAAAAAGAATTAGTCACAAGACAAAAACAATACATGCTGTACCTTAAATGCAATACCATCACTGTATAAATAATATGTTGGAAGAGGCTAGGGATATTAAGTAGCAGTGTTTGTTGAGGGAACTAGTTTGTTCAGCTTTGTCCACATTGTTTATAGTAACTCAGGGGGGATACTATGGAGTAAATCTATATCTAAAAAGAAAACACATTCCAAGATTAGACGTAAAGGTAAACCATATAATGAACCTTCATCCTCCCCCCCTGATTATTCCTGGTCCAGGGATATAGTGGTTAGGCACAGTGTAGGGACGGAGATAAATAGATGCTTTCCTAAACCATCACACAGTAACACATACAAAACTAACAAAATAAAACTAATATACATGGCATATCTAAGGAATACACCTAATAAATAAATGTGGGAAATAGAATCATGGAATGTTAAAGGGCTCCAAAACAAGAAGAAAAGAAAACTATTCTTACACCTTACATTAAAAACCACAGCCAACCTCATACTAATACAAGAAACGCACTTGACTGCATATCAATAGGCAGAAATTAGCAGAAAGAACTGGATAAGTCAAATCATAGCTTCAGAGGGGAAAACAAACAGTGCTGGGGCTGCCATAATAATTAAAAACCAATTTAAGGAAAAAATACTTAAAACCAAAGCTGACAAGGAGGGAAGATGGTGCTATGTAACATTTAATAATCCTACAATACCAAAACCTATAATGGTACTTAATGTTTACGCACCCTGTAATAACCAACAACACTTTTTTATGTCATTATACCCAACCTTAAACCAATTTAAAGATCACTACCTAGTGATTGGAGGTGACTGGAATACATATCAAAACCCAGAAAAGGATAAATCTAATCTGACCAAATCACATAATGAACAAGCCACATTAGCCCTTAATGAACTCAAACAAGATTTCAAACTATATGACCCTTTTAAACATGGGAACAGTGCAGATAAAACAGGGAAATTCACATTCTATTCGCAATGCCACAAAATGTGGTCAAGGATAGACTTCTTCTTAATCTCTGACATATTCATTAACATGAACCCAACAATAACTATAGATACCAGGTTCTTTTCAGATCACTCCAAAATCACACTGAACATTAACTGGGACAAAAATACATATTTAGAGAATAGGGGTCATAATTGGTCATTAAACCCTAATTTACTTTCCAAAATGGATGTAATAAAAGAAACAGAAGCAATACTAAAAATAGCTCTTACAAATATCACTAACTCCCAAGTACCAACTGACATAGAATGGGCTGCAACCAAAGCACAAATCAGAGAATTGTTTATCAAAAAAGCAGCATACTATAAAAAAATACAACTGAAAGAGGAGCATATACTGAAAGGGAAAATAGAGCATCTTGAAAAAGAACTAATAAATAACCCTAAGAACCGAACAGAAGCAGAACTTTTAAAACTGCAAAGGGATATATATATATGTTAGAAACCAGGAACCTATCTTTCTATGAAGCCAGAATGTTAGCCACTTACGCAGAAGAAGCTCAAATACCATCTAGAGCTCTGGCCAGAATTATCTGCCAACACAAAAATGCCTCCAATATATCAGAAATAAACTACAGAGACAAAAACTACACAAAAAATGAAGACATTATCAAAACATTTGAACAAATATACTCTCAAATATATGGAGCACAAATACTACAAACCTCAAAGGAAGATAGAACTCTTTTTCTTCAAAAACTGAAATTCCCTAAACTCAATTTAGACCAACAAAAAAAAACTAACTGAGCCGATATCCATCAGTGAAATTATTACAACAATCAAACACTTAAAAGTGCATAAGGTTCCGGGTCCGGATGGACTCACATCAGAATTTTACAAAGCATTTCCCCCTTGATAGCCAAACTACTATACTATACACTGAATTACATAATAAACTATAAAATAAATGATATCCAATTTAATGCCTCTAAAACTATATTTATATTAAAAGAACACACAGACCCCAAAACCCCCGACAGCTACAGACCCATCTCCCTCTTAAATATAGATACTAAAATATTTACCTCTATACTTGCAAACAGAATGAAAAATCTGATAGAAAAAATCCTCTCCCCAGAACAATCCAGTTTTACACTACATAGACAGACTAGTGACAATACATTAACATTAGATGCACTAATATCCTATGCTAACCGATACAATATCAACATCTACACAATGGTAGTGGATGCCCACGTGGCATTTGATAGGGTTAACCTAGAATTCTTACTCCAAACACTACCCTACTTTAATATACCCAATAACTTCATTCAGATCATCCAAACTCTCTATAGCAACCCATACACATCTCTGTATATAAATAAAACTTGGTCAAATAGGATCCTAATAAAAAATGGAACAAGACAAGGATGCCCACTATCACCCTTCCTGTTTAACCTATACCTAGAACCACTCTTTCTGTACATTAAACAAAATACATATCGCCATCCTCCATCAATACACAACTTCAAAATATACCTCACTGCATTTGCAGATGATCTGAACATATACTGCACTACACCAAATTCAGATATAAACAAAATAATAACTGCAATTGAACATTTCTTGACTATGTCTAACTACAAACTAAACCTTAATAAAACTAATATTTTCCCCCTAAAAACACCCAAACTCATCTCACTAATACCATTGTTAAACACAATAAAAATTAAAGAAGAAACTAAATACCTGGGAATCACCTTTTTCCAGAGTAACAAAGACTTCTACCAACACAATGTAAACCTTAAATGGCAAAATATAATGTAAGACTGCAAAAGATGAAACAACCTAAAACTACCATTCTTGGCCAAAGTATCAATAATCAAAATGAACATTTTACCTAGATTAATGTATATATTCATGACATCACAGACAACAATACATAATAAATTCTTCAAACAAATTCATACCTTCCTAGCAAAATTTATATGGGAATCCAAAAAAACCAGAATCTCCTATCCAAAATTAACACTCCCCAAAAGCAAAGGAGGACTAAATCTACCAGATTTTAAAATGTACTACTCGATCATTAACACTAACAGAATATTGAGAATAGCTGAACATAACCCGTCAATGGAAAATTGGTCTCCTCTCTGGGTGACAATATATTATAGATATATTAAAGCTCTAGGTTTCAATCCCAAAGCACTTCCATTCCTGAAGCAGAAAGAAATACAAACTTATAACATTATAGAGCCCTTAAAACATTCTATCTACCTAGCGCAAAAACTCTTTCAATTCTTGAACCTTAGACATGCCATGAAAATACTGCAACCCCTTCATAAAAACCCAAATTTAAAAATAAACAATAAGATGCTGGACTTAGTCCCTTTTCCCAGACTAAAAGATAAAACAATCCAAGATATATATCCCTACCTTAACTGTTCAATACAAGAAATGAGGACCAACTTAAACCTCCCTAAATCACACATAATAATCCTAAGACAAATCAAAGAACTGTGTTCCAGTTATCTCCAAAATATTACTATGACCAATAGTGACATAGAAACTTGTAGCAGGCTTTGGAAAACTATTATCACAACAAAGAAAACTATTACCAATTCATATAAAATGATAAATGAAATCAGATACCAGTAGGACCTCCTCTTCTCTAACTACTGGAGAAAAATTAAACCATCCATAGATGATCAGCAAATAAGCCAGGCAATCAAACACTGAAGATTCTACCCCTCAAACAGTTAGCATACACTCAGCTCATGAACAATAATAATGCTTATTTTACACCTGCAATCCTACACAAATTTAACACATCAAAATCACCTTTCTGCCCACACTGTAAGGACCAGATAGCTAACTTAATCCATGTATTTTGGAGCTGTAAATGTGTCTATAAACTCTGGAACTCTCTCAAGGTACAATTACAAAAAACGGGTTATCAAACATCAACATTAACTTGGGAATTCACTCTGTTACACATTCCCCCACCCAACATCCCAAGAAAACAAGCAAATACACTTTTAACAATTTTCCTACTAATGAAACTGTATATAGCTTTTAAATGGCTAGATACAATAAAAATCTCTTGGGAGGATTTTAAACAAGTAGCTATACAACACCTTTTAGCTCATAAAATAGTAATAGATAAAAGAAACAAAAACATGAAATCCAGAGAAATTTGGGAACAAACCTTTAACATCATATTAGCATAATTCATCACACAGCAACTTAGAAATACACTATAATGGAACCAAAGAACACATACAAGTTTGGATATTAAATAATAACTTGGATATTACGAATGTATATACTGTCTATATAACTGTGGAATTAACAATGAAAGCATCTATGTACATAGTGTAAATAGATATGTTGTATGACCTATATCCTGTGGTATTTGACATCAATGTATAACATATGTATATGTGTATGTATATATGTGTGTATGTATGTATGTATGTATATATATATATATATATATATATATATGTGTATGTATGTGTATGTATGTATGTGTATGTATATATATATATATATATATATATATATATATATATATATATATGCACACGGTCATGTTGTAAGATGGTTTTTATTTGTGACATTTATTAATGTAAAAATAAAAATAAAAATTATTGAAAAAAAAAAATAAATTATCCACATAGTCAGAATACTGAAGTCACCAAATAAAAAAAAAATCAAGTTTAATACATTACACAAGCTAGAATGCTTTCACTCAAAGCTTCATCATGTGCAAAACAAATTAATTAAAATAGGAACTTGTATAAATAACCTTAAAACAGTCACATGTTCATGGTATATTGCTTCCATTAGTTAAAAATATATATCAATCATGTAAACCATGTTGCATTTAAAGACCTTGACTATATGTTTCTTTAAAACAGGCTTCAGTGAGTTGTGTTCATTTAAGCCTGGAAAATGATCTGCTTAAAATAAGTTTATAAAATTATATTCCGTAATTTCTGTCCATAGGTTGATATCACCTCCTCTGCTGTCATGAATAATAAATTCTAACTCCATGAACATAAAAAATGTGCTGAATCATTATTTAAAATGTGTTTATATAGCTTAAACTTTGAGTGAAAGCATTCTAGCTTGTGTGGTATATTAAACTTGTTTTTTTCTTATTTGGTGACTTGAATGTTCTGGCTACACAAATTTTACTTTCTTTTTGGATATACTCGTCTTTATCTACTGAGCAGTTCTGTTTTTGTTTGCATTCCTCCTTTGGTTTCCAGCTCATGAAACAATATAGGAAAACCCATGACTTTGCCTTCTCTGTTCTCAGAGCCTAACAACTCTAAAGGTAAGAGAGAACAACTATTTTCAAATTTATTTGTTATTCGTGAGGAAGCAGAGGTTGCTAGCAAATTGAGTCGGGAGATCCCATCAGACCAACAAGGATCTGAGGACTACTCAAGGTTCCTTTTGTTAAATAAGGCCAATTTTGGATTTGTGCAAATTGAATCATTTTGTGAAACAGATCAAATTCCAGATGACCACAGTGCAGTCCGTACCACCTCTGGTGAGTGAGGATGATTGGATGCGCTCATTAGTCTTCAAGGATGCTACTGTCATATCAGGATTGAGAGGTGCTTCAAGAGGTATCTGCACTTCCACCTGGGTTGGCCAACAATTACCAATTCAAAGCCCTGCCATTCAGTCTCACCACTTCCACCTGAGTGTTCACCATGTGAGTGGCAGTGGTTGCAGCCAGTCTGGCTCTGGCTGCAAGGATTTCAGGCCTTTCTATATCTGCATGTTTGGCTCCACACTGCCCCCAAGACAGCATCACTAATCAAGGCCAGATACTTTACTCCAGTTGTGTGGCCATGTAGGGTTAGCTGTCAAGTATCTAAAGTTGAGTCTACAACAAGTCCAGACATTAGAATTCATAGGTTTCTACCTTGAATACTGTCCAGCTAATTGCCAGTTTGTCAAGTTCTAGAGTAATCAGCCTTTGAACCCAGGCAATATGTGTGCTTGCCCTTGAAAAACCTCCAGTTCATTCATTTTGAAACTGATGGGCCACATGGCAGCTTCAATAGGGTTGGTCCCTTTAGTGAAGTACCACATGAGGCTCTTGCAGTGCAATTTGACTCATCCAATAGATTTTTCTTGTCAGGATGACAAAGATGTGTCATGATCAGATTTGGTGGTGGTTGCATTCACCCCTAGTGACCAATAGGAGACCATTTATTCTTCCCCATCCCATCCCATGATAGTCACCACAGTTGCCCCCCTTCTTAGCTGGAGGTGCATTTTGAAGGGAGGACAGTTCCAGGGTCCTGGTTTTCCATGGACGCCAGCATTCATATTAATATCTTGGAGATAAGGGGTGTCCTCCTTGCATTGCAGGCCCTTTAGGATATCCTTCCCAGTGGTGTTATTTCGATCCAGATGGACAATATGTATGTTGTCTGGTATCTTAACAAGCAGGGGGGAACACGTTCTTATCCTCTTTGTCGAGAGGACATGAGAGTTTGGCAGTGGGCAATTTCATCTCAGTGGTTTCTAATTGCAGTGCACATTCCACATTGTCCAACGTTATGGCTGACAGTTTGAGCAGAAATATTCTTCTTCCTCATGAGTGGTCTCTGAATCCAAGAGCTGCAGCTGAAATGTTTTGGCACTAAGGCCCTCTGTGGTGTTGACCTTTTTGCTTCCTCCTCCAACACCAAATGCAATGGCTATTATGCCTTAGTTCTCCCTCAGGGCAGTCACCCAGAGACACATTTCTGTATGCTTGCCCCCCCCCCCAAGTCTGCTATATGGATATCCTCCAGTTCCCCTGATTGTCAAATTTCTTCAGAAGGCATTCCATTGCAGTGCAACAATGATTCTCATAGCTCTCTTCTGCCTTCCTCAGGTGTGGTTCTCCTTTCTGTGCCCTCTTTTGCGGTACACTCTATGGGTCCTGGATCCCACTCCAGATCTCATTTCTCTTCCAGCAGGTCTAGATCCTCCCAATCTTCAGTCCCTCGAGTTAACTGCATAATTTCTCCAGTTCCCTTGATAGCCAGGAATCCCAAGCTGTCCGATAAAGTTGTGCATATTTTGTCCTCTTCTCAAAAGCCATCTACTAGAAAAGTATTGACAATTGAGTAGACTCAATGCCTGTTACCCACCAGGCTTGAATGAAACCTGCTCTATTATTAGCATCTTAAGACGTAAAAGTCTGAAGAAATGAATGTACAATAGTGTAAGGTACTAGTTAGTTCCATATCAAGGGTCTACGCTAGCATAGTATACACCTATCGACATGAATGGATTACTGAATTTTTGTACTGAGAGTACCTAGTTTAAAGTATAACTGGTTTTACAAGTCACAGTATGAAATAGCTGACCCTTTTTTACAGCTGCATTACTAATAGTTGTCCTTACAGCATAAATGCATTTAATAATTAGAATTTATAATTTATAGTTCTTGTAGACAACTTAGTATTTACAAGGCTGCTGCAGTTTCTAGTTAAGTTTTCTATTTGTTATGTGTGCTTAGCACTTCTTTAACTTTGTTTTGTATGTTTTTGTACTGTGCCTTTAAGAGTATCAGTTTGAACAATTAACGATCAGCTGTGCCTATAAAATGAGGTTTTAATGTGCAAGTTTAAGTTTCTGATGAAGTCTTGTGGATTAAAGCAGACAAAAAGCGCTTAAAATAAATTTTTAAATAAATCACGGTTTCCTGTGCTGCTTATGTGGAGATTCCTACTACCTGTTTTTACAGTTTGAGTGGATTCAGTCAGTTATCCTTCCATTTGGGAAGATACTAACATGCTGGACTTGGCTTTTTATTTACTAGAAAAGTATATTCGAGTAAATGGAAGCATTTTATGATGTGGGTGGAATCTTAAGGGTTTGAACCTTTTTCCACTCCCATAGAGTCTGTTCTAGATTTTCTTGCTGAATTGTTTAATTCAGGCTCCAGTTTTACTATAACCAAGGGACAGCTGGCAGACATTTTTAAATTTCAAGTTGGTAGGCGTAATATTCCCTTGGTTACTCTGAAAATCTCCAAGGTATTTCTCAAAAGCACATTTATTGTGTATCCTCCCATTCAGGATCCCATCCCTCCCTGGGATTTGCATTTCATGTTGCAAGTCCTTTCAAGCCCTCAATTTGAACCATCTGCTACTCCACACCTAAAGTTTTTTATCTTGGAAAACCTTGATCTGATGTTGTCAGTTTTCATTCGTTCCTCAACTCTTGGGTTCTGATCTGATCCTCAGATCTGACTCTCCTGCCTTTACTAGCTTGTGATTCACTGAAAGCTCTTAACATCCTTCCTTTCCCATAATGCTGTAGTCCCTAACATAGCTCAGATTTCATTTGCCGCCTTAGAGTACAGATGTGATCACTGCTTCTGCTCTCGAACTAGTAACATTTTTTGGTTATCGTGAGTTATTTCTATAAACTGAAGAAAAAACAGCGCACTATAAGGCCAGGGTGTCCACCAAACAAAATAACAAAAAAACATCTAAACAGCACCAAGGAGACAAAACTGATGGTTTTTAGTGTAGTTAAAGTTTAATGTTTGCTATTCATCCAAACAGGCGAGGAGGAAAAAGCAGCAAAATATCTTTTCTTCCCTATAGTGACTTTTTTCTCTTCCTGCTCCTCTCGTTTTATCTTTGTAGCAGGTAATTTTTTCCTCCATACCATTGTTGGTTTTCCTCCATACCATTGTTGGCACTTCTTTGTACCTATTTAAATATTCTCTTAAATACCATTGTTGGTATCTCCCTTCCTTTTCTCTGTTTAAAAAAAAAACTTTATTTGTTCTTCTTTTTTGTGAGGTGAGTATGTGTGTGTGTGTGTGTGTGTGTGTGTGTGTGTGTGTGTGTGTGTGTGTGTGTGTGTGTGTGTGTGTGTGTTTGCTTCAGTATGGCTGACAAATCCAAATCCCCAGCTAAGTCATCTAAAGGTACCTCAGGGTTCAAAAGGTGCCAAAAATATGAGAGAAAAATATCCAACTCAGATAGACATGTGTGGTGTGTTTATTGCCTGGGTAAAGTTCACCTGCAGGAGGATTGTTCAATATGCCACGGTTTCTCTACCAGGACACTTACTGAATGGAGAAATAAGCTTATTCTTAAAGGACTGATAAAAGCTGACTTTGAAGAGGCCAATTCTGGGTCCAAGACAGAAGCCAATTCATCTTCCTCTTCATCTTCTCCTTCCAAGAAGCAATCTTCCTCATTTCTATCACTTCATAATCACCTAAAAAGATTGCTAAACAGCCTTTTTTTGTCAACAGGTTCCTCGGCACAGAATGGCAAAAGAGGTTAGGCACCTACCACGACTTCTGGGTTGACTTCAACTGCCTCGGCACCAAGAATCTCATCGGTACCAGAGCTGTTAGAGGTTATTTTTGTTCCAAGATCTTGATATTCTCCTTCTGTAGATCCATTCAAGGCTAGACCACCGAGCACCTTTATCAATCCTAGACCTCCTAGGTCTCCTTCGACTATATCCGTTTGATCCACTATGATTCTCTCGGAATTGGACATTATGAGATGGGTGGATCAGCTCCTGATGGTGAAGGGATTTCTTGGGTTCCTAACCAAGTCAGCACCAGGACTGGCCGTATTACAACACCATTCTTTCTTCCTCCTACGAGTCATTGTAGCCCACGGTTCCAACATACCCGGCTTCGACTGTCTCAGTTCTGGTAAGAACTTCTCCAGAACTGAAGGTTGCCTTGAGCTCCTCCGGGCTTTCAGGACCAGAGGTCTCCCAGGGTTGGGACTTCCTGGCCATTTCTGAGATGGATGGATCGACTTCATTAATTTTGGAGCTTTCCATGACCCTCAGTGCTTCGGCCTTTGTTGGATCAACCCAGGCTTTGGTTTCAGGGATCGCCTCCTCGGTGCGGAGTGAGACTTAGGTTCTGGGCTGACATCACTCTGGGGGGGGGGTGGCCTTCCAAATCATGGAGAAGGCCTTGTCCATTGGGGACTCACAGTTTCTGCCATCCCTGTCAGGCCAAACTTCTGCCTCTCCTCGACCAGAGCTTCCATCAGTCTCTTCCCTGGGACAGAGGGCACAAAAGCCCCAAGAACAACCTTCTTTGGTGCTGTTCTTTTCAGACACTTCCTCAGAACATCCACCCAAGGATGTACCTGTGAAGAAAAAGTGCAAGAGGAAGCACTTAGATTGCCTGCAGGAGTCCTTCACCGAAGATACCAACTTTGATGAAGGAGAAGGTTCCCCCAGGTCACCCCCTGATGTTTCCTTTGGGGACATCCTAGAGATCCTGAAGCTGAGGAGTGGCTGGACTTCTCTCCAACCTTCTTCAAAGGAGTCAGTATATCTGGAGTTTTGTGCCCAACCTTTTACCTCTTGGATCTCTCTGCCCGCTGACAAGCTCATTACAATGATCATGTAGTGGGTGTGGAAGATGCCCAACTCCATTAAATTGATCCCCAAGAGACTTGACCAATCCTTTCCACTTCCAAAGAAGAGCAACTTTGGTCCAAAGGCATACCCATGGACGTCATGGTGATAGCAGCAGCCACTAAGAAGGAACTTGCTGAGAAAAGTCCAACTATCCATCCTCCTAACAAGGAGTCTAGGACTGTAGATAGGTTTGGGAAGCATGTTTATGCTTCATCAGTCTTTGCTCTCAGGTTCTTGAACTACATGGCACACTTTACAAGGTTACAGAGGGATCTAGTCAAAGAGCTCTCAGATACCATCTCAGAAGCAGTAGCTAAAGAGGTACAGGACAAGGTTGCTTCTCAGCACGCCACCCTTGAAGCAGTCTCTAACTTGTCCATGAGGCTCATTGCCCACACAGCTGAAAGGGACAATAAGAGGGTAGGGTTCAGGCATAGCCATTAGAAGGCACAACTGGATGCCCGCTTTTGTGACTTTGCAGAGCCATTTAAAGTGCCATTCGTCAACGCTTCTTTTGACAGATCAGCTCTGTTTGGTCCTAAGGTAAAAAAACACTCTGGCCAGATGTTAGAAAGATGGGAAGACTCTTTCTGCCATAGGTGTACATTTCTCCACTCCTCAATGGCTCTACTCTAGGAACCAGAGAAGTTGGAAACTATGGTTTAAGAAGTCCCAAGGGCCTTTCTTGGACTCACTTTCCTCAGGGCAGAGAGGGAAGTAATGGAAGACACCACTCTAGAGGCAGAAATGCCCCGCAGAACCAGGTATCCAGAGATTCCTTCTCTGGTACTTCCTACCAGCACTCGTGAATGGAGGCCCGATTGCCTTCTTCTAAAGGCAGTTGGGAATGCTTATCCCTGCACCAACCCACCTGGCAAATGATAACTTCGGACAAATGGGTGCAGGGAATCATATCCAGAGGTTACAAAATTCTACTTTCTATAAGTGCAAGACCCCAAAAAAGATTCTCAAATGTTTCACCAAGTCACAGGAAAGCAGCAGTAGCAGAAATTCAAAAACTGCTCGACAAAATAGCTATTGAAAAAGTCCCACCAGACCAAATAGGATCCGAGTTTTACTCAAGGTTCCTTTTAGTGCCCAAATAAAACAGGGGACTGGAGACCCATTTTGGATCTCAGGCAGTTCAGCAAGACAGTGTGACAAACCAAATTTTGGATGGTCTTGATACAGTCTATACTTCCATTCATCAAAAAAAGATGATTGGATGTGCTCTATAGACCTCTAGGACATGTATTACCACATAAAAATGCACAAACACTCCAGGAGGTTCTTGCACTTCTGGGTGAGAGCCAGTCATTTCCAATTCAGAGCACTGCCCTTAGCCCCCAAGTTGTCCACCAAATGCATGGAAGTGGTAGCAGCTCTTCTCAGACTGCAATGATTTTGAGTTTTTCCATACCTCGAAGACTGGCTTTTCATCACTACCACCAGGCATCAGTTATAACAGGCAAGAGATTACACTCTGCATCTCTGTGCATCTCTAGGCATCACAATAAATTATGAAAAGTCAAATTTACAACCCTCACAAAAACTAGAATTCATAGGAGCCCTGTTGGACACAGTTGCAGGAATTGCTTCACTCCCACTGGAAAGGCTACAAAGAATCAAATCTTAGGTCAGCCTAATTATCCAGAGAAAGAGTGTTCCAGCCAGATTATTCCTACAAGCATTAGGCTGAATTGCAGCTGCTATCGCTGTAGTTCCAGTAGCAAGATATCCCATGTGAATCTTACAATGGTTGCTAGCCTCCCAGTGGTCTCTGATAGATCAGCCAATGTCTCACCACATCTTGATTACTAATCGCTGCAAACAGGAACTTTTGTGGTTGCTCCACTCCATTGAGATTTTTTCGGGCTGTCCATTCATCCTTCCGCAACCCTAAGACATATTGATCATGGATGCTTCCTAGATAAGGTGGGAGGGGCATTATCTGGGAAGGATTGTCCAAGGCACATGGTCCCAACTGGAGGCCAACTGCACATCAATATTCTAGGGATGAGGGCAGTGTTGTTAGTGTTGCAAGCATTTCAGCATGCCCTTCCTCTAGGAACAGTAGCAGTTCAGACAGACAACAAGTTGGTAGTCTGGCACGTCAGGAAACGAGGGGGAGCCAAATCTTACCCATTGTGTTGAGAAGCCCTTGGAGCTTGGCAATGGATGATTTCTTCCAACTGCTTTCTCACAGCAATGCACATTCTGGGGAGCTGCAACATGATAGTGGACAAGCTGAGCAGAACCATTCTCACGTCTCATAAGTGGTCTCTAATCCTATAGTGGCAAAAGAGATTTTTTGTCACTGGGGCCAACCTTGCTGCAATCTTTTTGTGTCCCCCCCTAAACAACAAGGGCAGCATTTACTTTGCCTAATCACCCCCTCCAGGGGGGGTCACCCAGAGATGCTCTTCTCCATGATTGCCCCCCAGTCTTTTCTATGCCTTTCCCTCCACTCCTTTGATATCCTAGTTTCTAAAGAAAGCCAAGAGGTTGGAGAACTCAATACATTGCCCCCTTTTGGCCTCAACAAGTTTGGTTTCCCTTCCTTTGGCCACATATCTTCGGAAACCATGGATGCTGGACCCAGCTCCAGATCTGCTGTCTCATCCAGAGGGCATGGTTCATCCAAACCTCCTTCATCTCAAACTCATGCCATGGCTTCTCAAATTCCCATGATTGCCAGCCCTTTCCTCTCCTGACTTTTTAGCTAACCTCTATCAGTCTGGTTCCTCCACCTCAACAATTAAAGTCCATCTAGCTGCAATCATTAACTTCCATATGGGGTTTGATGGGTCATCCCTTATGTCACACAAACTATGTAAAGCCTTTTTAAAGGGAACCCTAATGTTAAGAACTTCATTTAAAGAACCCATTCCTCCCTGGGATCTAACACAAGTTCTTCAGTCCCTTACTTTTTCTCCTTTTGAACCATCAACTACATGTGACTTAAAGTTTCTGACTTGGAAAACTTTATTCTTAGTGGCTATTCCAAACTTCACACCTTGTCCTGCAAACCACCTTACATAATATTTCACAAAGACAGGGTCTCCCTTAGGACTAATCCATCCTTTTTACTTTAGGTAGTCTCATAATCTAATATCAATCAGACACTTCAACTACCGGTCTTTTTTCCTAATTTTTCCAGTGAAGGGGAGTATTCCTTTCATTTATTAGATGTCCACAGACAGCTATGATTTTATCTTCACAGAACAAAGGATTTCAGAAAATCTGACCAACTGTTTGTTGCCTTTTCCTCTCTTTCTTTAGCTAACCCAGTCTCAAAGGTTAGCCTGGCAAAATGGTTCAGAGACTGTATTACATTTATCTGTCAGTCAAAAGGGCTCAGTCTTTCATGCCCAGTAAAAGCCCACTCAAGTAGAGCAGTGGCAAGTTCTAGAGTTTTTTATGCCAGAGCTTCTTTAGATGACATTTCTGCAGCAGTCACTTGGTGTTCTGCTAATACCTTTATCACTCATTACAAACTGGATCACGTCTCTAGGGAACGGGCATCATTTGGTTCAATGGTGCTTAGGAATATTCTTCAGTGAGACCTCCCAAGATTCATGTAGCTAGGGACTCTGTCCCACAATCAAGGATTACATAAAGATTGGAAACATCAGATAAAGAAGTTATGCCTTACCATAACATTCTCTGTGTTGTTGATCTTCACTAATCTTTGACATTCTCTCCCTCCTTCCCCCAGCTTGAGACTCTTAGTGGCTCAACTTTTTCCAGAACTGGCTTCATATCAAGGACACATATCTGGTCTGTTATTTTTATTTGCTATATGTCTGCCACTATTTTAGGCAAACTCGATCTGAGGTCCTTTAGAGAGGAGCATTATGGGTAAAGCTGAGCTCAAAAGTTTGAAAGGCACAAGCTGAAATAAATGGCCAAGTCAGTTCAGAGGCTCGGAACCGAGCCCACCATTAAGGATTAGTGAAGATTGACAACACACATGGAACATTATGGTAAAACATAACTTCTTTTTTTACTCCCTCTTTCTGATCATATTGCATTTGCAAACTGCAGAACTTAAATGCCTCCTCCTCTCTCCTATTCTACTTTGGGAGTCTGACACTCTTCCCCTGCCTGTTATAATCCTTCACCATCTTCTTATGCCAAAACTGTCTGTGATCCCTTCCCTTTATCCACTCCACTGCCTTATTGCTCTGTCTACATTATTACATGCTGTTAACTTTCAACAACATATAATCTCCTCACTCTTTCTTCTTTTCCTCCTCTGTAGACCTTTAACGTCTCCCACATTCTGTCTACTACATCTGCTCAAAATCCTTATTTACAGTTAGATGTCTTACTGAAGTGAGGGATATTTAAAGAGCAAGAAAACAGAAGCAGGGAAAAATGTTGAGGATGATTCAGAAAAGAGCTTTCTCTGTAAGAACATTCACTGGTGTAAGACTGGTTATGGTGGAGAGTTTGACAAGAGCTTCAAATTTAATGTAAAAGAAAAGATGAATCTGTGGATAGCAATGCATATGAAATGGGACTATGTAATTTCATGCCCCTATACTTTTTTCTGTACCTGATAGTACATGGTATGATCAAGTCTCTGCTTATTTACTGTTCGCAACAAGGATGTGAAGATTAATTTCTTGGGCTTCACATAGCTTCCCTGTCAAGGTGAAATTCTTGATGTCCATGTCTCAAAAATATAATAGGTTGGTTACAATTAGAGATGGTGATGCTCTAAATTAATACTGATTATCTAAATTTTTCATTTTGTCTTAGACAGATAAAGAAATGGTATATATAAGTTATGGTTTATAATATGAGGTAATAAGATAGTTGAAAGCAAGTTGTGGAGTATTTTCCTATGACAGTAATAAAAAATGGATGTTATTTTAAAAAAAGAGCGAGGAGATTGGAAGTGACAATGTGGGAGAGGAATCAGTGTAATGATTATGATGATATGAAAGAGGAGAGAGTGAGACTTCATGGTATGCCAGTGACGTAGGCAGCCCAGTTTGTATGCTTCTCTTGCCCCTTAAACTCTAAATACAACAGTGAGGATCTCTTGATCCTTTATTTTATTGAATAATCTTAACTGAAGCTTTGTCAGTTGTTTGACTTACTAATGGGTTGTTTTTGTTTTGCTGTCCCATCTATCTGCTTACCCTTCATGGTTAAATTGCAGTTTCCAATGGTGTGTTGGCTTCTCTTCAGCCTCTGATTTTATTGCAGACATGATGGAGAACTTTTATAGTAAATTTGATTCTTTAATGCAGGAGCTACAAAGGATTAATGCAACATTGTCAGAATACATTACCAAATGTCATATGAAGATAAAAGATATTGAAACTGTCATTGCAGTCATGTTGAGCAGCTATCCTGGCAGTACACCAAGATTATATAATTGAGTCTTAAGTTGTAGCAGTTGGAGCCAGGAAGGAAATTTTTGAAGACAAAATTATTGATTTAGCAGATAAAAGTCAATGAAAAAGAATCTCTTGATCTGGGTTCTAGAGAGGGTGGAGTGGCAAATTTGCATAGCTTTTCTGACTGCTAATTTGGCTTGAATTGGCAGGTATCTTACTGCAAGAGCTAAATATAGAGCAAATCTATTGGGTCCCACTCCCACAGCGATTAAGAGCTTTATTTTCCAGATTTATTGTGTTGAGATTCCTCAGTTATACAGCAAAGGAAAAGGTTTTAGGGCAAATCTGGAAACTAGGCAAGGCATTTGTGTTGTTTTAACAACTTTATTAAATTATCACTTAAGACATAGGCAAATATACATTAGAAAAGAAAACAAACCATATTAACATTTTTCCATTTATATACATTATACCTTTTCTTTGTAAATATTATACATCTTGAGAGCCATACATATATAACTCCATCAGCTATTGCATAGTAGTTGGATTTTAAGGTAAAACCATATGTTCAAGCGATGAAGCACTCGGTAAAAGATTCTTGGCAATTTTTTCAGATGTGTAATGATGTGGGGATAGTTACTAGTGACCTGTTTGTTACAACTGACGTAAAAGATCTGTATTCGGTGATCCCACATGATATGGGACTGGAATGGTTTGCAGAATTTGTACAATTTCATTCAGACTTTGTGTGCATATGGAACTAGTTTTGTATAACAATTACATATTCTTTGAAAGCCAGTTTTTTTCTGCAAACAAAAAGTGTGGCCATGGGTGCAGTTTGTGGGGTCATCTATGCCAACACAGTTATGACTACCTGGGAGGAGAAGTTTCTGTTTAACAGTAACTTCAAAGAATCCTGGACCATGTACACTAGGTACCAAGATGACATTTTTCTTATATGGACACGGCAGCAGGAGGCAATTTCGAGTTTCAATGAATACATCAACAGCTGTACTGTTTTTTTAAATTTTCATTTGAGGTGAATGACCAAGCAATTGTGTATTTGGATGTGGCACTTAGAAAGGATACCAATGAGTGTTTTGGTGTCTAAAATATATAGGAAGCTCATATAGTCAAATGTTTTTTACATTTTGAAAGTTATCATCCTCTCCAGCAGAAAAAGGCAGTTTTAAAAGGACACTTGTTCAGGCAACACAAATGACATCATCATTTGAAGATTTTCGGGAAGAATGTGTTTTGTTAAAATCCACGTTTTTGGGACATGGATATCATGAAGCCTTTGCTGATTCACCCATAGATGAAGTCATGATTAAAAGACAGAACAATGTATATGAGCCTATTTTAAAGCCACAGTTGACACCCCCAAGTTGGCTGGGGGAGTCATCATTTAATGGGGTGTCCCGCAGTAATGACTGGAATAAGTAGAACTGTTTTGGCTCTGATTGACAAGTACAAGAGTTCCTTTATCACCACTTTTTTTTTAGATCAAGCAGAGGTTAGAAGAATAATTATAAAAAACTGGGTAATTATTAGGGAGGATCATGAGTTGGCTAGTAAGTCAGGAGCAAGCCAACAATAATTTTCAGGAGAGATAAAAACTTAAAAGATTTCCTGGTAATGCCTGTTATTTCTTCCTCAGACTATCGAGATTTTACTATGAAAACATGCGGGTTTTGTAGAGCTTGCCCCTATATAAAATGTACCCAGGCATTTGTTATTAATGGGAAGCTGTATCAAATGCAAGGTAACTATAACGACAATACAGAAAGAGTGGTATATTCAGCCCTATGTGAGTCTTGCACTGCTTTTTATGTGGGCAGGATGTAAAGGGCATTAAAAGATAAGATAAAGAAATGTCTATGCCATTTCTAAAGCACAAGAAACTAATGCTTTGGCTAGGCACATTAAATTGCATCCTACACATTGTTTTGAATTTGTTGTTTTAGAGAAATTGAAAATCCAAGGGGTGGCCCTTTGGGGTTGTATTTTGATAAAAAGGAACTGCTGTGGCAATTGAAATGTAATGCAAGTGTAAGTCCAGGCTTAAATGAGTTGACATCTGTTCAGCCAGTTTTAAAGCTTAAAGCTTTTCAGAGATAAGTGTTTATATATATTTATATACACACACACACACACACATATATACGGGTCAAATTTTAAATGCCGAAATCTCAAGTTTAAAAAAAAACGAACCCAAATCACAGAGATTTCGGTATCTCGACATTTAAAAGTAAAAAAAAAACACAAATGAACTAAAACAAAGTGTTTTCAGGGGGCTTGCCCCCCTGCAACCCCACCCCCTACTTAAATATATCAACTCCGAGATTGCGCTACAAGTGCAACAGCAGCATTACCATTTTCTTCACTTTAGAGCGATCTTGGAGTTGGTATATTTAAGTAGGGGGTTGTGGGGGTGCAGGGGGGCTTGCCAACACTTTATTTAGGTGTCTGTTTTTTTTCCCCACTTTTAAATGTCAAGGTATCGAAATCTCTATTTTTTGGGTTTATTTTAAAACTCGAGATTTTGTCATTTAAAAGTGGACCCATACATATACATATACATATATACATACATATATATATATATATATATATATATATATATATATATATATATATATATAAATATGTATGTATGTATATATATATATATATATATATATATATATATATATATATATATCTACACACACACAGACATACATATATATATGTGTGTGTGTGTGTGTGTATATATATATATATATATATATATATATATATATATATATATATATATACATACACACACACACACACACACACAAACACACATATATATATATACATATATATACATATTTGTATTTATATATATATATATATATATCATTTGTTAATTATTTTAATGGCTTTTCTAAGCATGTTTTTTAAGTGGTTCTGTTAGTATTATGTGATGCATCATACAATACTTATAATTGTGTGTGGGATCTTTAAATGTGATACATTTGGAAGTCACATGATGGAATGTGTTTTAAATATGGTGGAGTATTTAAGTGTATTTCATCTGATGAAGTCTGTTTATCACAGACAAAAGTGCTAATCGTGGTTGTTTTAGTGAATAAAGTTGGACTAGTTGCTGTTTCTGGGTCCTGCCACTTTGTATTGTGGATTTTACAGTTTTACATAGGATTACTGTTAAATTTAAAAATTCTTTGAATGTAGGAATTAAGTTTGATTTCCATTTTTTGTAATAACGTTTTTATCTGCTGCTAAAAGACTACAAACATTTTTTTGTTGTTAGGCTTTTACAAGTAGAGGCTGTGGAGCCTTCATTAGTATTACTGCTCTAGTTAAAGAACAATTGTCAGACCATAACCCCTTAAAAACATACTTATCGCGTCCCAATATCCATTTAATTTTCACAATCCATAAACATGAGTCCAGTCAGCTTTTACGTCTTTACTACATTTCCAACAAACTGAAGACACCATTTTACTAAACTTATAGATTTTATAGGAAGTAACAAACATTCTGTGTATACATTTACACATAAAACATTCCCATTATAAATATGAAGAATGTTGACTAACTGATATAAGTAACAATGTTTTATTCTTACCATCCGTTGAGTCACTCAGTCCACTACTTTCTAAAATGTTCCAGAATTTTGTATCAAAATTATTATTATTTATAATTAACTTATATAACTTCGATAAGCTTCCTTTTAGGTCAGTTTACCTTTGATGATAGCACTCATATTTTCATACAATGAGGGGAATAGTGTTCTGTTTGTCTTCACTCGTATTATCTAAAAAAATCATTTAATTTTTTACTAATGCATAATATTAACTGGTTAACAGATTCATCCAACCTATAATCTTTCATTAAATATTCTGGCAACAGCTTTTACTTTTTCAAAGCAATCAGACCATAACACTAATCCATTCCTATTTGTTAAATTCATTTTAACATTGTTCTCATTTTCCTTAAATGCAGAGGTTTGTGCATTTGGAAGGTACAAACATTTCCATTTTGATATTACTGGAGTTTTCAGAACATATTTCTTAATAGTTTTAAGAATTGATTTCATGTATGCAGAGTCTAAAGATAGAAATGAATTTCATTGATAAGTAAAATTTGATTAATCAGATAAAAGTATTGTTACATATTTCTAATTTATTGTATTTGATAAACTTATAAGAATTTTCTATAATCTGCTCCTGAATGTTTTTCCATTGACTAGTATAAATTGAGTCTATTCAGAGTATAACAGAGTTAAAATTTGTACCAATGGAATAAGATTCTACATCTGAGAAGGTAATACTGCCATACTGTCATAATATATGATTTCTAGAAGTAATTCTTGGCTTTTTAAGATACCATAAGAATGAAGTTAACCCTTTTTCCATTTTACATTTTTTGTCAGGTATTCAAGCTATTGAATGCAATACACACACATACAGAAATATCTATATAAAAGCTTGGGTAATATATTCATTTTAATAAGTACTAACCTATCCTCAAAAGTAAAAACTGCACTTTTAATAGGAAGTAGCACTTATTCAATTATTTCTCAAAATTATTATTAATAATCTTGCTCGCATATAATTTTTTTCCGAAATATATTTTTTTCTCTTTTCAATTGCATATATCTTTAAACTTACTAGCTAGTAAACTGACTTCAGTTTTATTAATTTTCAGCAGTGATGCTTCTTGAAACTTTTAAATTTTCTTCTTTGTTTCTTCAATTGAATAATTTAAATCTGCTATAGTTAGTAAAATATAAACTGCGAAAAGCTGCATTTTAGATTAACAATCCTTATTAATTGAGAATCCATCAATCTTTTCATTACTTCTCTTAATATTAGCTAAGGGTTTGGTAACTAATGCAAATAGCAGAGGGGACAGGGGGCGGGCTTGCTTTGTTTAAAGTGAATCTTTGAGAAATTTAAGATCTAGTTTTAACATATGCTTTGGAGTTTCTGTAAAAGTTATTTTTAATATCCCAATAAATTGTTCTGGAATTGCAAATGCTTATAAAGTTTTAAACAAGTAGTTCCCATCTACAGAATCAAAAGCTTGTTTGATATCTAAACTTATTAGGGGCATTTTTTTATTCCATTTGCTAAATGTAAGGTAGTTACTACCTTTTTATATTATCACATATTAATCTATTGACTATAAATCCTGTTTAATCTTTATTAATTAATCTACTATATCTCTTAATCTTGTAGCAAAGATGGAAGCAAATATTTTCTAGTCTATATTTAACAATGAAATATGTCTATATGAGGAAATTAACTTATTATTCTTTCCTTGCTTAAGTATAGGTGAGATTACAGAAAATTTCAATGAGGGAGGAATTATTTTGTCATTGAATTTTCCTGAGAATCTCTCTGTAATTCTAAAATATTTAATGGAAGCAGAATATATAATTCATTAATTAAACCATCTAACTCTTGAGCTTTACCATTTACCCTTTTGTAAAACTTCTTTAACTTCTATTACGGTAATAGGCTTATTTAACAGAAATAGTTATTGGTCATTAAGTTTGTTAGTAACAATTTTCTTTAAATACTTATCAATTTTGTAATCATTGAGGTTATTATTTTTATGTGTATTAAGATCCTCCTATATATAGTAATCATTTCCTCTATGTCTAAAGTAAGCGTGTTAGTGTGAGGATTTTAGATATTATTGATTGTGTTTTTTTTTGTTTAACATATTTTGCTTCTATTAGCTAATCTATGTAGATTTTTGAAATCATCACATAACTGTCCAATTTAAATTTTTCTATAGTTGTTTCCACTTTTTATATTACAATTGTTTGATATTTTGTCATTATTTTTTACTAATTTCTTTGTTTGTTGTATAATCCTTGCTTTGTTTATTTCATTTTATATTTCTAACAACTCTTTATCCCATTATTTCATTTTACTACTAGCCCATCTTCTTATTCTGTCTTTAATATGCATTTTAAGGAGTCCCATAATATGAGATGTTAAGTTGTCAATCTCGCCTTCATTCTTGCTTGATGGGTTCGGAGCCGATCCTCGGCTCTGACTCGGCACTTTGCTAAGCTCGAGAGTCACTTTTACCAGCTCGAGGCAGCCCCATATCCCATGATGCAAGGCGGTAAGTACCCAGATCTCATTTGCCGCTTCGCTGATGAGGTCCTCCTTTTGCCAGCTCCTAGTAAGTGTTTAGATTTAAACTTCTAGTTGCCCCAAAATTTAATAATAACCACTTTTCCTTAGAATACTTTCCTTTTTACTTAATTGTAAGCCCTTTTCTGACTAACTTTATTTTTCCTTCCCCTTCTTTTTAGTCAGGCCTTTTTTCCCTACCACCCCCCCCCCCCCCCGTTAGGGTGTGTGTGTGAGGGGTTAATTATTGTTTAATCTATAATCTTTATTTGTCTGATTGGGACTGTGTGTGTGTACTGTTTTGTATACAACCATGTCCAAAGAGCAAAGGGTCTCAGGCTTCAAGAAGTGTGACTCGTGCTGTCAGAAGATGTCTCTGACAGACGGTCACACTTCTTGCTTATACTGCCTGGGACCTCTCCACCTGCAGGACTCCTGTGCAATTTGTCACTCTTTTAGCCAGAGAGTCCTGCAGGAGAGGAGAAATAAGTTGATTTTAAGGGGGTCTCCTTAAACCGGAGGGCTGTCCGCCCAAATCGGCTCCGAGCAAGACTTCTAAGTGTACCAAGGCCCAGGCTTCTGTTTCTAAGCCTGCAGCCTCGGCTCCGACTCCTTTGGAGTCGAAATCGGCTCCGGCTGGAGCCGATCCTATCTTGCCAAAATCTTGGTGCCGATACTGCAACGGTCACCTTGGTGTCGGCTCCGACTGGCTCTGACCACCATGTGGCTCAGGCTTCGGTGTCGGTGCCGACCGGCTCCGACACCATTACTGTTATGTCTGTATCGGCTCCGGCTGGAGCCGATGCATCGAAACTTTCATTCAGAGCCGAAAAGGTATCGGCCCCGTCTGGATCTGTAGTTTCTTCGGCTCCGATGGTCCCTTCGAGGAAGAGGTCCAGGTCCCCTTCCTTGGAACCGATACTGTCGGCTCCGGCCTCACCTCTCCTTTCAGAGCGGAGCCATCGGAGCCGATCATCGAGGTCGTCCAGGCTATCAGACCATGATTTAGAGAGGGTGGTAAGTAGATTATTAAAATCACAGGCACTGGCCCAGATGCTGCATAGTCCGTCTCAACAGACGACTATTAGTCCACACCCTCTTCAAGTTCCTCCTTCGACTCTACCTCAGAGTTTGGAGCTGGAGTCTACGGGAATAGTTACTGCTATGGCTGAAGGACAGATCCTCCCCCCTTCTGCACCTTCAGCATCTACTCTTATCTCCTCCTCGAGACCTTCCTTGGAGGGATTCGGTGGCCGGGCTTCCCTGGTCTCCTCCGAGGGGGTGAGTGGCATCGGACCCTTGTCCGACACCGCTCTTCCCCTTGGAGCCTCGGCCTTGGTGAGTTCGGCTCCGACATCTGCCTCGGAGCCTTCCCTTTCGGTGGGCCTGGGAGTCCCTGTTTCTTTGGAACGGGTTCTCTCGGATCTTCCAGGGAGGGGAGCCTTTGAGGTGATGAAAAGTGTGCTGTCCACTGGGCTCAGTCAGCAGTCTATTCCCTTAGCTCCTCCCTCTACGGTGCCTGTCGATATCTCTTCCCACTCTCTTGCTCCTGGACCTAGAGATCCACCACCTCAGGTTTCCCCATTGGGAAGAACCCCCTCTTCCGAGGATTCTCCTGACCCGTCAGGGGATCCTCCTCGCAAGAGGACTTGTAAGAGGAAGCACCTGGACTCCCCTGAGTCTACCACCTCAGATACCGACTTAGATGAGTCGGAGGGGTCCCCAAGATCCCCCTCTGAGGATGTCTCCTTTTCAGACATCCTAGAACTCCTAAAACAGAGGGGAAACTGGCCCTCCATCAATCCCTCCGAGGATGAGTCGGTATACCTAGAGGCGTTTGGATCTCGACCCTCCACCTCCTGGGTGTCTCCTCCTTTTGACCCCCTGATGGAGGTTATTGCTTGGAAGGCGTGGGCTGCTCCTGATTCTGTAGAGCCAGTTCCTAGGAGGCCGTCTAAATTCATTACAGCCCCTTCGGAAAAACAATTCCTTACTAAAGGTGTCCCTGTTGATGCCATGGTGGTGGCGGCCGCCACTAAGAAGGAACTTGCAGATCCTTCTGTACCAGTCCATCCTCCTAACAAGGATTCTAGGACCATGGACAGGTATGGTAAGCGGATGTTTTCTTCAGCGACCTTTGCCATGCGGTCGCTGAATTATTTATGTCACTTCACCAGACTCCAAAGGGACATCCTAAAAGAACTAGGTGAAGTAGTACAGGATCCTACAGCTCCAGGGGGTCAGGACAAAATTGCTTCTCAGCTCGGAATCCTTAATTCTATAGCAAACTCCTCCATGCGGCTGATCTCCTATGCAGCAGATGGAGCGAGTAGAGCCGCAGATACAGGAGTGGCTCTTAGGCGTCAATCCTGGATGCGACTCTGTAATTTTGCAGATCCCTTTAAGGCGTCCTTCACAAACTCTCCCTTTGATGGGTCAGCATTGTTTGGCCCTCAAGTGAAGGATACATTGACCAGGTGTGAGCAGGATGGCAAGACTCTTTCTGCCGTAGGGGTCCGTTTTTCTACCCCATCTAGACCTTACCCCAAAGGTCAGAAGGGTGGAAAAATGTGGTTCCATAAATCCCAAGGAGTCACACCGGATACACGTGGTCAGTTTACCCCTAGAGGCAGAGGGGGTAATAATAACAGACGCTCTAGAGGCAGAGGGTCCACAAAACCAGGGAAGCAGAGAGCCTCTCTCTGACAAGCCCTTCCAGCATCCCTGAGGTGTTGCCCGACTGTCCTTCCTTGGAGGCAGTCGGGGGAAGACTATCGCTGTACCCAGAAGCCTGGCGTTCCCTCTCTCAAGACAGATGGGTACAGTCGATCATATCCGAGGGTTACAAGATTCCTTTCGAGGAAAGTCCTTTCACTCACAAAAATTCCCTTCCAGATGTGCCACCCGGTCTAAGGGAAATTGCAGAATTAGAAGTATCAAAGCTTCTACAAAAAAGAGCCATTCAGCCAGTTACAACAGACCATTCAGAGCCCGGAATCTACTCAAGATTCTTTTTGGTCCTCAAAAAGACGGGAGACTGGAGACCAGTATTGGATTTCAGCAGACTCAACAAGTCTGTGAGGAAGACAAGATTTTGAATGGTCACACTTCAATCAATTTTGCCCTTTCTAGAAAAGGACAACTGGATGTGCTTAATAGATCTTCAGGACACGTACTATCACATAAAAATTCACAGGCGCTCCAGAAGGTTTCTCTGCTTTCGGCTGGGGTCCAGTCATTTTCAATTCAGAGCCCTGCCCTTTGGTCTCACTACAGCCCCCAGAGTGTTCACCAAATGCATGGCAGTGGTCACGGCTCACCTGAGACGTCAAGGATTCCAGGTGTTTCCGTATCTCGACGACTGGCTCCTTTCAGCCACCACCAGGCATCAACTTCTTCAAGCCAGGGATTACACCCTAAATCTCTGCACTCAATTAGGAATTTCGATCAACTACGAAAAATCCTCCTTATTGCCCTGCCAGTCTATTACTTTCATAGGCGCAAACTTAAACACAGTTCGGATGTCAGCAACCCTCACAGACCAAAGAATCTCAGATATTCAGAGTCACGTGAGGATCATCCTTGCCAGCAAAAAGGTACAAGCCAGAATGGTTCTGAAGGTGTTGGGCCTCATGGCTGTGGCTATTACCCTTCTTCCCCTGGCCTGCTTCTACATGCGTCTTCTTCAATGGATGTTGTTCACCCAGTGGTCTTACCAACAACTTCCCATGCGTCACCAAATCCTGGTGACGCAAATTTGCAAGAATCATCTATCATGGTGGATTTCCTCTCCCCAGATTCATCAAGGCAGACCCTTTGTATCTCCGGCCCCGGTAGCCACAGTCACTACGAATGCCTCCCTGATCGGGTGGGGGGGTCATTATCAGGGCAGGATGATTCATGGGACATGGCAACCATTCGAATACCACCTGCACATAAATGTCCTAGAGATGAGAGCAGTGCTTTTAACGTTGCAAGCCCTCAACGACTTTCTTCCCTTGGGAACAATTGCAGTTCACACAGACAACATGTCTGTAGTATGGTATATCAACAAACAGGGCGGAACCAAGTCCTACCCCTTGTGTCGAGAAGCTCTCAGACTTTGGCAATGGGCGATCTCCTCTCATTGGTTTCTGGTAGCAACGCATATCCCTGGGAAAACCAACATCCTAGCGGACAGATTGAGCAGAGCTATTCTCATGCCTCACGAGTGGTCTCTCAAACAATCTATAGTGGAGGAGATTTTTCTAGAATGGGGCCACCCATGTTGCGATCTTTTTGCTACTCCCCGAAACAGCAAATGCCCAGACTTCTTTTCTCTCTTCCCACTGCCAGGCCATCCCCCCAGAGACGCTCTAACCCAGGATTGGCCCCAGGGACTACTTTATGCCTTTCCCCCTTTCCCGTTGATTCCACAAGTACTCCAGAAAGCCACCGTTTTGAGAGCCAAAATGATTCTCATTGCTCCCTATTGGCCTCGACAAATTTGGTTTCCGTTCCTCCATCGTCACCTTTTGGTGCAGCCGTGGTATCTGGACCCAGTGCCAGACCTTCTGATTCACCAATCGGGTCAGCTGCATCGGTCTATTCCTTCTCTCAACCTCACAGCGTGGTTGCTCCACTTCCTTCCTTAGCCAGGCTTCCTATGATCTCTAATCCTGTTAGGGATATCATAGTGGCTTCCCTTAAATCCTCTACTAGAAGGATTTATACCAGCAAGTGGAAACGCTTCTCTTGTTGGGCAAAAGCTAAAAATATAGATCCTTTTACTGCCCCTGTTCAAGCAGTTTTGGATTTCTTAGCGGAAATCTTTCACTCGGGCTCTTCATCTTCCAAGTTCAGTTGGCTGCTATCTCGAACTTTCATGTCGGGTTTGCAGATCACAACATTATGTCCCACAGGCTTTGTAGAGCTTTTCTAAAAGGAATTTTTCTCCTGAAACCTCCAGTCAGGAGTCCTCCTCCTCAATGGGACCTAAATCTAGTGCTGACATCCTTAATTCTTCCTCCCTTCGAGCCAGCTGTTTCATGTTCCCTGAAATTTCTTTCATGGAAAACACTCTTCCTTGTTGCTATTACCTCAGCAAGGAGAGTGTCAGAACTTCATGCTCTCTCTGTTCGTACCCCTTATTTGGTCTTCCACAAAGACAGGGTATCCTTGAGAACTAATCCAACCTTTTTGCCTAAGGTGGCATCAAAAAATAATCTCAATCAATCTATTGACCTCCCTGTATTTTTCCCTAATTACTCAAACAGATCGGAACAAAAATTACATTATCTTGATGTTCACCGCCAACTCAGATATTATTTGGACAGAACAAAACAATTCAGGAAATCCGATCAGCTCTTTCTTTCTTATGCTGATAACAAGAAAGGCCTTCCTGTCTCCAAAGTGACCTTATCTAGATGGCTTTCTTCCATCATCTCCGAAATCTATCAGCTCAGGGGAAAACAGCTGTGCTCGAAACCTAAAGCGCATTCAACCAGAAGCTTAGCCACTTCCACAGCCTTTCAGGCTAGACTTCCATTAGACACTATTTGTGCAGCAGCCACTTGGGCCACTCCTCATACC
The DNA here is from genome assembly GCF_019279795.1 of Protopterus annectens. Lineage (NCBI taxonomy): Eukaryota > Metazoa > Chordata > Ceratodontiformes > Protopteridae > Protopterus > Protopterus annectens. The sequence continues at coordinate 463,659,364 of NC_056747.1, forward strand.
TTTGTTTCTCATTACAAATTGGATTTGGCCTCCAGGGATAGAGCCAGTTTTGGCTCTACAATTTTCAAGAGTCTGTTCCATTGAGCCACCCAGGATATAGGTGCTAGGGACGCGGTCCCATCAAGCAAGAATGAAGGCGAGATTGACAACTTAACATTGAGAAGTTATGTACCTACCATAACATTCCATGTTAATTGTCTTCTCTCGCCTTCTTTCTTGCGACCCTCCCTCCTGCCCCCTGGCCTGGACAGACCTTTTTCTCCCTATATGGAAGAATGCTTCTTAAGACCAGCTAGTTTTGGTCTACCTTATAGCCCATCATTCAGGCTTTTTTGCCTTTCTTTCCTTCTGGGAAGTTTTTTGTGCTAGGTGTTATTGCCTATAGGTAACAAATGAGATCTGGGTACTTACCGCCTTGCATCTTGGGATATGGGGCTGCCTCGAGCTGGTAAAAGTGATTCTCGAGCTTAGTAAAGTGCCGAGTCGGAGCCGAGGATCGGCTCCGAACCCATCCAGCAAGAAAGAAGGCGAGAGAAGACAACTAACATGGAACGTTATGGTAGGTACATAACTTCTCATTTACTAACTAGACCATTATTGTTAAAAGATAAATAATTCTTGATTAGTTCCTTAACGTAAAATGTAAACTCTTTTAATTTCATCATATATTCTGGGATTCTATAAATAATCTGTAATTTCCTTGTATCCATTAATATATTAATACTTAGTGCTTTATGATCAGATAAAGGACAAGGAATAGATTTAAAATAATTCACTTTATTAAGTAAATGTGTAAAGGCATAAATCCTGTAAATGCTAGTTTGCATACCATGTGCCTGAGAATAATGAGTGAAGAACAATGACGTATCTTCTGCTTTTACTATTAAGTCAGCTACATTGTTATTATTAATCCATCTGTTTAGTGCTTTAGCTGATGTAAGAATTTTAGCTTTCTTCTATTCACATGCCTTTTATACTAGATATGCAGTTAAAATCTCTTGGTAAAATCAAATTACCCTTCTAATTATTTTGTAATAAGTTTAAGTGATCTTTAGCCACTCTTGCACCTATTCCAGGGATCAGTAAAAATTAGTGTATAGAGTTTGCCATTATATTTAATTACTACAAATGCATACATTCCTTTGGGATTATTAATGGATTCTGTGACCCTAGGCATTACAGGAGATTTTCTTCAAAGCATAGCAGTTCCTCTACTATTTTTGTTAAAAGAACCAGATGATAATCTTCTGTAACCTAAATTATTTAAATATTGTATATCTTTTTCTATCAAGAGAATCTCTTGCAAGAATGTAATGTCATCTGTATTTAACTTTAGATAACTCATTAATGATTTCCTTTTATTGCCATTATTTAATCCATTTGTTTTAATAGATAATAGATTAAAAGTATCCATACTGTCTATTTGAAAAGATTTCTTTTGAGAGATAATATGACACATTTATCCACCATATCAGTATAGTTGCAGATAAGTCTCTAATGCATTCCTCCAACACTATCTTAACATTCCTCATTTTTTGAATTCTTCCTTTCTACAAACTAAACTACTGAAACTTTTAATAATAAAAACAGAAACAGGTATACAACTGTAGCTATATATATTACCAATAAAACACAACCTACTATGGATACCAAAGTTCCTAGTTTGCCTGTCAAATAGACAAATTGGTGTACTATCTCTCTACCTGCCAATACATAAAAATTAAAATAACTAATGAAAACCAAAAAACACAGCAGAATAAAATACACATTTTAATGGTAAGCACTTTCACGGAACAATTGATTTCATCAGACCATAAAATCAAGTTAAAACACAATAAATATATATATATATATATATATATATATATATATATATATATATATACTGACATCAATCAACAGCAAACTATAATCAGACAATTAAGAATTTCAATTAAATAATCTATGAGCCTTTAGAACTGGTTTTAAAGGTATACTACCATTCAAACCCGGTATCCTATGGGCTCTCAAGGCTATTATCCATTTATGTTCAACCATTTCTACCCTATTAGCAGCATCTTTCATACGAGCATCATCATACAAATCTACAGAACAAAAAAATTAAAATAATGATCCCTATTGTCTGAAATATGCTGAGCTAATGCATTAGAAGTGTTACATCTCCAGATGTCACTAAGGTGTTATAGAATTTGCTCTTTAAAAAGATGAGTCACCTTCCAACATTTAAAACTCAAATATTTCTGAGAACTAACCAGATATATTCAGTTGCTACTGCAACAATTTTCATAAAACCTTGGAATAAATACCTGCATGTTACTGGATGGATAAAAGATTTATTTTTAGAAATATAATTACAAGCTTTACATTGATGACAAAGATATGTGCTCACTCTATCAGAACTATTCCTTTTACCCCCTGCACTACTAGTATGTCCATAGCAAAGCTGTCTCTTCAGGGAGAGATTATTCTTAACTAAAAAATTAAGTCTATTAACCACCCTCTCCCTTATGTTGTCATCAGTCATGAGAATAGGCCATTTTTTTCTCACTACATCACATACTAAACTGATGTTACTGGAATATGTGAGTACTAATTTGGCAGATTTGTTCACTTGATGTTTATACTTTCTAGATTCTCTTCTAAAAGAAGAGAAGTAAGGTTGTGCTTCTTGTCGGTGAAGCAAATCATTTTCACAAACAGATTCTTTAAGTTGTCTTTTAGAGTAGCCTCTGTTAATTAAATCTTGGTACAGCCCTTTTAATTCTATATTCAAACTTACATTATCTGTATGTAGCCTGGACATTCTCCTGGATTGTCTCTGTATAACTTTGGAATTTATGGATATTTATGTTTAGGGTGCATGCTACTGTGGTGTAGTAGACCATTCTTCCAGGATGCTTATTTCAGAAGAGAATCCAGAAAGTCTGAACATCAAGTGAACAAATGTACCAGATTAGTACTCACATATTCCAGTAACAGCAGCTCCATGGTAATAGCTTGTCACAAATCCAAATTTTTATTAAATGCAAAAGTTAAAAAAATCATAATATAAGCACTTTCATCTGCCTCTGCTGATTTAGACTTTTCTTAGTTTAAAGTATGGCAGTGTGAAAGAGTGGATGGTCTAACTTGTTAACCACTTTGGTTAGGTTTAAAAATATTGCTACTGTGACTTACTGTTTGTCTTTACCCATTAGGATGTCATCCATTATTGTCTATATAGCTGTCTTTGTTCTCCTTTTCGCCTGGAATCCATGTTGGTTGAGGGTTAAGAGTACATGGTCAGCAAAACATTTAGGTGACTGTCATGGTCTAAAATTTTTCTGGTACTTAACTAAGCACTGGAAGTATTAAAATTGATCTGAAATTTGAGCAAGTGTGTGGGTTGGTTTTGGAATCTGTTCAGTAATGGCACCTTTCTATATTTTAGGGAAGATAATGAGGCAGAAGTAAAATGAAAGAAATAGTTCTGCAGTAGCCTTTAAGAACTACAGGTGCAGGTCATCAGACCCTGGTGGGTTGCCACTGGAATTTTTTTGGTTATGTTTACAATACCAGTAGTAGAAACAGCTTTGAAGTAGAACGATGCAAAGAACTTGGGAAGGTGCAGGTCTAGTGATGAATATTGGAGGTGATGAATTAATTCAGAGAACCAGCATTCATGAGAGAGTGGTCATTTGATGGTTATTTGTGTTGCTAGTGAAGACTCTCTTCCTTTCTCTTCTTTAGAAATATGATTTTAAGCAGTGCAGTGAGTTCAGCCATTAAAAAAAAACTGTGCCAAGGAATTGTGGAGAGAATCTGTTTAAAAGTAGGGGTGTTACCCTGAGGCCTGTTAAATTTTCCCTAGTCAGCATCAGTACCACCTAAGATCTCTCCTAAAAGAGGCCACTAGCCTAGATGGACTAACCTGATCAACAACAGATAAATGGATGGAAAGATAAAATAAATTTGGCATGTATGGTTAACTGGAAGTAACTGTTTACTGAGTATTTATATTTGTCATTTGGAGTAAACCAGAATAAAAAAATTGCTCAGGCAATACTGTATTCAATGTTTTTATGTCACAATGAGCATTGGGAGCATTTTTCTGTCACTGGTAATTATAATTATCATGGTTTATTGGACAAATTGTGTGTACCTATGGGAAGCTGGTGTTTGCTTTGCATATGACATCCCATGCATAGTGGCTGGTTTTACTTGTAGTTGGGAGTTCCTGGGTAAAGTGCTGATGACCTGGTTTACTTTTATGGTGTGTGTGTGTGTGTGTGTGTGTGTGTGTGTGTGTGTGTGTGTGTGTGTGTGTGTGTGTGTGTGTGTACCTCTATGTGACTGGCTAGCTTGTTGTAATACAAAGACTTTGTGGAGTAACACTGATATCCCACACGATAATGGTAATACAAAAGGATGTCATGTGAACAGTTGTATGCTAGATGTCTGAGAGCTGTGCCACACTGTGTTAAAATGCATTCATGAGTTATCAGCTGGTACAATTACACTATGGTAAAGTCAGCCATAATGTAAATGGGAAGCTACTTTATGTGCTTTTCCACACTTGCACTGAAATGTCCATTTTTATTTTGTTTCAACATGTAAATGATAAGCATCCTGACATATATTTGCCAGTGGTTGGCGAGAGAGCAGAACTGTGAATGGTGTGTGGCTTGGAATCCAGTTTGTAAGCAGTGTGGGTGGAGGTCAGTGTGTTCATAGCTGTCAACTCCCCAAATTTGATGGTAAATCATGAACTCAATATCTAAGGGTGCCACAAAATTCTGAGTGGCCAATTTGAATTACGATTTTCTTTATTAATCAGACAGTTGGGAGGTAAGACAGCTGTTGGAGCAATTTGAACTTTGATCCCTCATGTCTTGATGTCACCAGAAATGCAACAGCAATGACCAACCACTTCACACTGACATACAATTCCCTGTTACAGCTCTGAGCAGTTGATACATGTGCTTTACCTACTGAATTAGAATTCACTTGGTCTACTGATAAGCCATTGTTCTGATATTGCAGAATCAGCTTCCTCATTTACTCTGCTGAATTTCAAACAGCCTTCTCTTGTGATGTGAGAAATATCATTATTTCTGCTCAAGAGTGCGTTGTCAGCTGTGTTGTCACTGTGTACTCACTGGTCTCCGAAGCAGTCTCTTGATGAATAAAAACTGTAATCATTCAATTTGGAGGAAGGGATTGCATCTATCGGTATGCTGGACTGCTAGAGGTACATTTAATTTTATCTCTTTACTGAGAAAGAGGCACATGGTTGCAGACATGAATTTATGTTTTAATGTGCTGCAAGTTACAGATTTACACAAACAGTGCTCCTACGCCTGCTTTATAATGGGGAGTCTAGGACTGTAGAGGAAGAAAAAGCTAAGGTGCAAATATTTTTTTTTTCATTAGTTCTGTTACTGAAAACCTAGGGAAGTTTAACTAAGAATTATCCATTTTTTTGTAGTTAAATAAAAAAACAAAATTGAGTTAGCTAGGCATTGTGTGCAAGTGTGACTGATCACCAATGAATTTCAGTACTGGTGTCATTCTTTGTGTGTGTGTGAAAAGTATTAAGTTCTCAGATGTTGGTATCAAAGTAAACTGCTGTCACTCCTAAGTCTGTGTCTTTTACGTCGTATTCTTCCGTTTTTGTTCCTGTTTCATATATTCATGTGTGAGTGTAAGGGGTGTGTGTGTAATATATATATATATATATACATACATATATATATATATATATATATATATATACATATACATATATATATATATATATATATATATACATATACATATATATATATATATATATATATATATATACATATATATATATATATATATATATATATATATATATATATATATATATATATATATATACAGGGTTCCTATTACATTATCAAACTTCCAGAAGGTCGAACACCAGATGTTCAAACTTGGAAGATCAAAATGTGATAACATCAAAACATCAGAACAGCGAATTTTTTCCCAGGGAAAAAATTTGCTGTTCCGGAAAACACATACACAACATAAGCACACCAAAAACCTTATAAATCTATACTAAACCTTATATGCACAACTATCTATGCACTAACCTTAACCCAAACCCTAACCGTAAAGTCCATCACTATCGCACACTTACCTTACCTGCACCCTAACCCTAATGCCTGTCACTTTTGCACACTTACCTTAACCCATTCCGTAACTTTCACACCACAGTGGAGAAAATGTCGAAGCTGCAGAAACGTCCAACCGAATTCTTTCCCTGGGAAAGAATTCGGACTTCCGCGGCTTCAACATTTTCAACTTTCGAACTTTCAGGTTCGACCTTCTGGAAGTTTGATTACTTAATAGGAACCCATACATATATAATGTTTGAATATATATATATAATATATATATATATATATATAATATATATATATATATATTTATATTTATATATATATATATATATATATATATAGATACGGGTGTGTGTGTGTGTGTGTGTGTGTGTGTGTGTGTGTGTGTGTGTGTGTATAATGTATGATATGTATGTGAGTGTGTGTGTGTGTATATATATATATACACGCAAACATGTGTGTGTCTGTGTGTGTATATATATATATATATATATATATATATATATATATATATATATACACACACACACACACACACACACACACACACACACACACACACACACACACACACACACATATATATGTATAAGTATATCTATGTTGTCACTTTAATTTTTAAAACTCATGATCTGATGTTGTCAGTTTTCATTCTGTCCTCAACTGATGGGTTCAGATCAGAGACATCGGATATGACTCGGACACTGTAAAAGCTCATGGCAACTTCGAACTGCCGAGCCTCTCCCTTACCTATAATGCACCAACCCCATTGCCTCAGATCTTGTTTGATGCCATTAGGTGAAAGATGTGGTGATTTGTCTGTTGAGCTAGTCAACTAGATAAGTGCTTTATTTTATTCATTCAACTATTTTATATATATTTTATATGTCCTCTCATCTTTTTCTTCTTTGTACTAGTGTATGCTTGATACTTTTGATAGCCTCCCTATCTTTCTCCCTTTCTCTTCTATGCTAGCATAGTTCTCGTGTTACCTTTGTAGGTAGTTTAATCCCTTTTCTTCCTTCTGTTTCTTCCCCCTTCTTTAAAAAAAACCTTTTCTGTCCTTCTACATGTTGGTATCTGTTAGTTATTAAATTTTTGTCGTCTTACTTTTTTCTACCATGGCAGAAAAAGAGAAAATAACCCAGGCTGGTTTTAAAAAATGTGAGAAGTATTGTCAAAGAATTCCCCTTTCTGACTTGCCGGCACTGTATATGTATTGCCTTGGTCCACTTCACCTAAAAGAAAGTTGTGATATATGTCATGCTTTCAACCCGAGGGCATTAGTTGAAGGGACTATTGCCCTGCTCTTTTGATGAAGCTGTTTCTGGAGACATACATAAAAAAGTACCTCATAGTTCTCCGAGCTCTTCAACAACCTCCTTTAAGACTTTGGAGAAAGCTTTGAAAAGTCCTTCTTCAGATTCTTCTGTGTCACTGGATCCATGAAAGAAGAAAAAAACAAAACTCTCTGATTCGACTTCTTCTTGGGATCAGAGAAAGACTAAGAAATTACCATTGGATCCGACTGTTTCTTCGGATCTGAAGTCTCCAAAAGTTAAGGATTCCTTGGATACAAAGGCTTCAGATCAGACAATTTTCAGATTGGATTCCTTTGCCTAGGACAAGGTATGCCCCAGCGATAGACCCATTCCCATCAAGGTTACTTTCTCCATTTTTGGGGGGGGGGGGCGGCTTATTTATTCAGTAGGGAAAGTGTCTCACCTGGTCCATCTAGGACCATTTCCTCAAAAAAGTGGGGGAAAAAAACAGCAATTAGCCAGTTTTCTAAGATCTCACATGGAGATCCAGATCTTCAATCGCATTTTAACTCTATGTTGGCAAGACTGCAGCAAAAGTTGTGTTCACTTCAGTGAGATTTAGTAAGAGGGATCCCTGACAGTGGATAAAGGTGAGTAAACGTTAGATGACAAATTGATTTCTTCCTTTCATCTAAAGCAGAACAGTCCCACAAACCTTTTAAGATGAGTGACTTTGACCTCTCTTCCACCAAAAGTATTTCTCACTGCAACTGCATAAACAAGTTGTTGATAGGTACATTTTACAGATTAAGTATCACTACTCCAGTAAGCTTTGTACATCCCCTCAGGATATAATGCTTGCCTTTCTTACACATTATAACTCTTTAATCTGAGCATTTAGAGGACTTTCTCCTGCCTGCAGCCATTACTGGATACTTATCTGCCCTCCCATTACTTGCTCTGATTCAGGAGGATGTAAAATCACTAGTGCTGTCAATTACCAACCAGGAACTATCAAGAACATTATCTCAATTGACCACAAGGCAAACACCTTCTTATGAAGGTATCGCATTAGAAGTCTTTGATTTTGTGTGTGTTGGGGGTGGGAGCAGTTGACTTCCTCCTAATTTTACTTTAAGTAGTAATATAGTATTGGAGGCCACACCTCTGCCATCATGGAATAAAGTGATTATGGTAGTAATTCATAAGTCTATTTTCTTCTTATCTGGAACCTTTAGCTGTTTGCCTTAGACAGTTGAGATTAGCTGGATACATGCTGGGTGTAGGGGGGGGCACTTCATAAGTTTTGTCTGCATGTGGATGACCTTATGATATTATTATTGAATCCAGAAGAATGTTTATACCATTTTTATTTCCGGAACTTACACACGTTGGCTCCAACTGGAAGTATAGTGTCAACCCTAATAAAAACAAGGCAGTTAGGTTTAATTATACACCATCCCATAAGATCCTACTGGATTTTCCATTTCTAGTTGATAATGATCCTATTACTTGTTTGGAATTCCAAGTGGGGCCTTCTTTATTGACTTTCTTGGTAGCTGCATAGTTTGCTATCTTGGGGAAGTTTAAAAAGTATTGTCAAGATTAGAAACATCTTTGTATAAAGCTAACATAAAGAATATTGTCTACTTTATGGTATATCTTACCACTGGTTTTATATTCTTCACAAACTCTCCTATTTATTTATTTTATTTTATTTGACATTTATTAACCAGGTTGGTCTAGTTGAGCCAGAAGCCCATTTGCAGTGGAGCCCCGAGGAGAAAAGCTCCAAAGTTTGCAAATCAAATAAACAGTAAAATGATTACAGATAAATTTATGAATACAAAACAGAAATAAATGAATACAAAAAAACACAAAAACTTGTAGTAATTAAAATACAGATTACATGATATGATTTCATTTTTGCCTTGTAGTTAGGTAGAAAAAATCAGGAAGAAAGAAAAACAGAATGTGAATATATTATGAGAGTAACATATTAAGGTATAACATGATAAATAGAAGATGAAATTAAAGTAGAGCTTAATATGTACATATTTACAAGGGGTTACAGAAATTGAAGCTTGAGGAGTTAAAAAGTATACAGTGTGTTTAGAACAGAGACAAAGAAGAGTCCAGAAAGTGTGTGAGGAAATATGGAGTGAGAAAGGGGGTGTGGAGGAATTAGGTAGGGTTATGGTAGAGGCAGGACCTTTTGCTGAGTAGGTGGTACTTAAGTTCTTTTTTGAAGTGCTTGAGGTGGGAGATGGTTGTTATGAATGAGGGGAGTGTGTTCCAAGGTAGAGCTACAGTGTATTTGTATAGTAGTTTTAAAATGTTATTAGGTTTGTAGATACCAAGGAGTTGTTGGCTTGAGGTACGGAGAGGATGACTGGTGGTGTAGTAGGAGACAAGGGAGGAGAGGGAGGGGCAGGATGTAGTTTGTATAGGACAGAATGTGTGATGTGAAATTGTGACAGTAGGAGATGGAGGAATTCTAGCTATGTCAGTGTATTGAGAGCAAGGCAATTGTGAGAATTATGTGATGTGTTATTAGCAAATCTAGCTATTTTGTGGTAAGTTTGTTCTAGTTTGGATAGAAGTGTAGATTACATGTTAGTAAAAATTGGGGCAGCATAGAGAAGGGAGGGAAGGAGGAATGCTTGAGCGTGTGTGTGTGTGTGTGTGTGTGTGTGTGTGTGTGTGTGTGTGTGTGTGTATGTGTGTGCGCATGTGTGTGTTTGTGTAGATGTGAGATATCATTGGAGATTGTGGTAAGTGTAGAATTATCGGCATATTGAATAAGGGAGGACTGTTTGCAGGAGGTATGTAGGTCATTGGTGAAAATATTGAAAAGAAGGGTGCCTAGGATGAAGCCCTGTGGGAATCCAGATTTGATGGGAAGGAAAGGGGAGCAGGAGGTGAGCCATCTCACTGAGTGATGCCTATTGGAGAGATAACTAGAGAACCAACCCATTGTAGGCCCAGAGACATTGAGATCAGATAGTTTAGAAAGAAGTAAAGGGTGTGAGATGGTATCAAAGGCTTTAGAGAGGCCAAGGAAAAGACAAGATACAAATTGGTTATTGTCTCTGGCTTCAGCAACAGAGTGAGAAAAAGATAACAGTGCAGTGGCAGTACTGTGGTTAGGCCTGTAACCATGTTGGGTGCGAGTTAGCAGGATTTCATGGAGAAGAAAATTCTGTAGCTGGGTATGGATTAATTTTTCAAGTATTTTAGACAGAAGAGAAAGTATGGCTATGGGTGTGTAATTTGATGGGTTAATAGAAATCCTGCCTTTATGCAGTGGGATGGTATAAAAGGATTTCCAGATGTCAGGGACTGTGGCTTCTTGTATGGTCCTTTTGATTAACAGGGATATAGGGTAGGCTATGGATTCAGTGGCTTGTTTGAGGAAGATTGGAAGTAGGTTGTCAGCAGCAGGAGAGCAAGGTTTAAGTTTGAACAGGAGTGATTTAATGTAAGCAGTAGGGACTGTTTTAAGACAGAAGGAGTTTTTGTTGTGTGTGTTAGAAGAGGTGGGAGAGAGGTCGGGCTTGTGGTTGGTGTGAGTAAGTTTATGGAATGTGTCTATGAAGTAGTGTTTCAGAAGGGTGGCAGTTTCTAGTGGGTTATTATTAGGGAAAGGGGCAGGTGTGGAAGGATTTCCTGGGTGAAGAATTTTGTTTATGGTAGACCAGAATTTTTGTGGGTTAGATTTTCTGTTGAATTGGGGTGAGTTTAAGAACTTTTTCTTATCTTTGTTAATTATTTTTTTGGAAAGATTCCTGAGTTCTCTATAGTTTTGGAGCACAGATGGTAATTTGGTTTTGATCCAAGCTTTCCAGGTATTATCTCTTTTATGCGTAAGGGATCTGGTGTCTTTAGAGAGCCAGGGGGCATAGTTAGCTTTGATTCTAATTCTTCTGATGGGAGCAAGGAAGTTAAGAATATCAAGGAATATTCGATTAAACTTTAGCATGGCTTCATTGAGAGGGAGCTGTTGAAGGAAAGACCAGTTAATGTTTGATAATGTGGAGTTAAATATGTCCGCATTAAAGATTGAGAGTTTACGGCAGTCTCTGAATGATTGTGTTTTTGGTGATTGGATAGAGTATCTTTAGATATGCGTAGGGAGATGATCGCTCAAGGTGTCAGGTAAGGTAAGGTATGGGGGTTGTGGTAGAGGTTTGGGGAGTTAATGAGAATCCGATCTAGGATTGGGTTGGTAGAAGGTACAAGAATCTTAGTCTATGTAGTTTTAAGTGAAAAGATAGGACCAGATACAGAGAGAGCAGGGGGGAATCGAAGGTAGGAGAGAGAAAGGGCAGAAATAGAAATTACATACAAAAGTACAGGGGAGAGTTCAACAAATAAAAAGGAACTCAATTTGAAATATGTTAGAGCTGGTACAGTAGCAACACAGTATCAATTAGCAGCACATTAAGATTTTCTCAAAGTAAGAAAAAGGCATTATTATGAACATACGTTTTCTCAGTAGCTAACAGGCGTAAGCTAGTATCCATTTAACCACCCTAAAGCAATAACCAATCAAACACAGGTGTTTAAAATGTACATCAGTGTAGCCAAAGATTACAGTTAAAATACATTTGAAACAGTCGAGTAACAATAACAACATACATTGTTAGAGCTTGGAATAAGGCAGTTGAAAAACGCAGTCAACAAAAACACAAGATTCAACAGTATTGATAGGGTAACAAAGTAAATAAATGAAATGCCAGTGTTGTGGAATTCAAATTGTACTGCTCTCCCCTTCCAGTCACAATGGCAATCAGGAACCTTTAATTGCATTCAGCAATTACATTACATTAATACAAACTGTTATGCTAGTTAGACTGTACACTCTTAGCAATAAGGAGTTGGAAAATGCTAAAGCAAAAACAAGTTTAATGCAGCCAAAGTACTTACAAGGCATGCACACCAATCTGGGGGCCATGGGACTCCAAGCGGGATGAGAGAAGACTGAAAATGGCACCTAAAATGGGCATAGGTAAGTCATTTTTGAGCAAAAGCTGTAGAACTGGGGGAAGAGCAGTATTCTATTTGAAGGGAGCAAAAACGTACTGGGAACTGCAGTATTTGGCACAACGAGCTATAGGCTATGCCTGCTAGGAGAGGGGGGAAACAAGGGATAAAAATACTTTAAGGGAGAGAGAGAGGGAGAGAGAAAACAAAATCAAGGAAAGATGTGAACCATGAGGAGACCAGGCAGCACAAGCCAAGGAAACAGTCAGTACACGTCAGTATGAAACACAAGAATGCACTGAGGGATTGGATAAGTTGTTGAGCTTGAAAAAATAGTTTGAGTTATGGAAAGAAATATTAAGTTAGAACCGTCAGGAGAAAAAGAGAAAGAAAGTAGTGCAGGGAGAGGGTTGTGGGGGAGGGGCACCTACTTTACGGCAACCAAGTTAGCGTGCACACCACTGACTATCTTGGGAAGTAAGTAAATTACATAAAATATTGAACTTGCCTATAGCAGCCTAGAAAAAATATAAGTAGGTGAGGACTCTTTAGATTGATGGAAATAAGATGGTTGTGCAGGTATCAGAAGATGGGATAACAGTTCTTGGTTACAGCCACAGTTAGGATGTATTCATGGGTGATGAAAGCTAGTAGGGCTATAGCAGCAGAGAAAAAATATAAATAGGTGAGGATTCCTTAGAGTGATGGAAAAAAGATGGTTTTGCAGGTTACAGAAGATGGGTTAACAGTTTTTGGTTTCAGTTATAGTTAGGATGTATTCCTGAGTAATGAAAGCTAGTACAGAAGGCATACACACCAGTATCAGAAACGTGGGACTCAAAGTGGGATGAGAGAAGGCTATTGCTAGCTTCTCTCCTGTTCTTGAGTAGACCAAAATCCTGTCTTTGAGATTTTTATTGAGAAGGTGAGAAACCTAGATTAGAGTGTCACCATCTCTCGCCTTCTCTGCAAAGGTGTTCTAAATTTCCCTGGTTGGAGACATATGTCTATGCAGCAAGGCTAAAGGTCTTTGAGGAATCTGCAAATCCCAACAAATAGGCAGCTTTGTGTACTGTCTTAGCTCATCTTTTTTTTTTGTAGGGGAGATCAAGCTCAAATTTTGTATAAGTTGCATATTAAAAGGGAAATGCAACTCTCTTCATACCCAATATTCTGATCAGCATTGATAAAGCAATCAAATAAGGATTCAAGAATACTGCAAACCTGAACTTGAATGGTGGATGGTCCTTTCTGTTGGCAGTTTATGATTTTGGGGTCACTTCCAGAGAGTGGAAATTACTTTCTAGCTTATGTTATTTGAAACAGTTGTTGGAAGATGGATACTTCATGACATAGGAGGATTTCAGTGCAAGGTATGCCCTCCTGCAAGGATCAGTGGGATTATATAACAAGCTTATTAATAAACTATGAAACAGTAGGCTGTATATGATTTTAAGAGGGGACCAGCCACAACGGGTCACGTAGTTACTTGACTCCAGAGATGTCTGCTCTCTTAGCAGGGGTGCAATTGGTTGTTGTATAAGATATTCATTACCAGTAGAGAGAAACTTAAAGATAACTGCAGAGTTCTGTGGGAGCATGACCTTTCTGTTGAATTTGACATGATCCTTCAGGGTAAACCTTTCTAATCTCAACATTTGCCACCACATCTCAAACATTGAGTTTCTTTTGTTGGTAATGCCAGATTAATGCAGACTGATTACTAATGTATCTTCTATGTCCTAGAAATGCCCCTTGGGAATCGTAGGAGATAGGGTACATGTTTTGAGACTGATCTTATTTGGATAACTTTAAAAGGGTACTTCGGGTCATTTGTGACAAGACTGAAATCTGCTTTCCCATCCTTGTTTACAGATCTGGGTATAATGGTGAGTACGCTTTCTAATATGGAACTGTCAATGCCAGATCCCTGTCTAAGGAAGAAGGCTGCAGAGAAATGGTCTTTATGGACGAAGTTCATGACTGACTGTTATGATGTATTTAAGAACTTAAAGATTTATGTTAACTTTTACTCTCACAGTAAAGATTATGTTCTCTTTTTTGTTGTTGTTTAGCAAGGTGAATGTTGTGCTTGTTATACTTGTTGCCTTAAATTTGTTCAGTAATAAAGTTTCTTTAGACAAAAAAGAGAGAGAGATCAAGAGATAGAAGTGGGAAGACATGTTAAAAATGGGGTAGAAGCCTCCAACAGAGCAGAAGTAATGTGAACTGGAAAAGCAAAGGATACTTGTGATTATTTATGTACATCAGGTAAAACCACAATTACATTAACTGTTACAGACTGATTAAATGAGATTTAATGGTGATGTAAAATGGTCAGCTGTGTGTTGTTGTATGCAGTCAGAAGGGCAGGATCCTCTCTATCCAGAATAAATGATGATTGTTTAGAAACCTTTACTTTTGTGGAGTAAAGTTAGGTGATACATATCACCTAGTTTATCCAGGCCATATATAAGACAACAAGAAGGTATAATACATCATAAATAATAATAATATTAAGATCCGTCACTATGGACAAAAAGCTCTGTTCCCCTGATCTGGCACTCCTAATGTAAGAAGCAGGCCAGGTCCATTTAAAAAAATAAAAAAATAAAATAAAAAAGTAAAAAAGCAAACAAAAAAGAAAATCTCTTCTTAAAATGTAGCAAGCAGTTTGCTACAGTTTGTCACACATAGAGCACTAAAACACTTCAGTTCAGACCACAAATGCAAAAAGTGTTTCTTTAATTTCAAAGTATAGCAAACTGCTTAATACTGCTGCAGTATCCTTTACTATATGGGTTATATCCTGTCAAGGATATAACAGCAAGACACCTTCCAAAGCTTCAGCTTCCAAGTACCCAAATCATTGGTCAGTTGTAACTGAGCTATTAGAAATGACATGTTTGGGTACCAAGCTCTTCAGAGCTTTCCTGCCATTGAAGAGAACACTCCTTTGCAGTCTTTCAAGGCTCAGCTGTTGGCTTATGCTGTTCCTTCGCTGGGCAGGTAAGTTCCTTTGAGGATAACCTTCCACCTTATAAAAATTTTCTTTCATTATACTTTCCTGTTTTAAGAAAGTTTGTCATAAGATTTTGTCCGCTTTTTCGTGTCAATTAAAAGTTGTTTAAAGTCATTGAAAACCTTCTTTTATGTATAGAAACTATATTTATTTTACTCTTTGGGACTGGTAGGGTTTTAAAGTGCTGTTTACAGTGTGTTTATATGTGGGAAAAAGTGACTTTTAAATTTTTTTAATTTTGTGTTCGATTTTGTTGCTTTTTTCCCTAGGAAAGAGGTATCATTTTTGGCTTGACAATGGAGTAAACTACCAGTCTCATGGCTGGTCCTTCTTCCATTCACAAAAAGGAAAAGTTAAGTAAACAGACGTTATCACCACAGCAGCATAGCAGCTTGTCTTAGCTGGAAGTGGATGAGACTGGTGTTGTTATAAATTGTTCCTCACACCACTCATCTTTTACCTTGGATCCCTCTGGTGCAGCACCTACATCCACATCATTTGCAGCTGTGGGAGTCCCCTCAGTGGGCAAGGGAGAGCCACTCTTGTCAGTCCTGGGAGATAAAACAAAGAGGGCTTCCCTGTTTAGTCATAAAGTTGTACCCATCCCTGGAGAGGCTGCTGCTGCCACCATTAATAACACTATTGGCCCCATTTTGCTGACAAAAATAAACAGAAAACTAAACATGTTATATGTTCTTCAAATTTCCTTAGGAGTAATTTACTGGATCTGACTCAAGATTTAATTATTTAGGCTAGTGATCCTTCTTGTAAGGTAGGTTCTGGTCAAAGAAAGTTGGATACCTGTTTTCCTGAAAAAGAGTCCGAATCTGGACATTAAGATGAAGGGACAAATGCAGGGTTTTCTCCTCAGTTCTCTTATTCAGACTCAGAGGAGAGCATGGTTTCTGATTCTGTCTGTGGAGAATTCTCCTTCTCTGAGTCTATTTTTAGAATGTGCCAATATTTTCAGTGGGACAACACTGAGATTTGTCAGTCCCTCAGAAAATATTATGCAGTATTAGAGAAGGAATTTCCAGAAGATTCCCCCATCCCTCCAGTTCTGTCATGTCTGGAGGATGTGTCTCACTGCCTGCAATTTTCCTGATAGGAAAAAAAAAAGGCAGCTAGAATGTATAAGGTTGCTTAGTTTTTTAAGTTTTTTTGCACTCTTCCCAAACCTGACCCAGCAGCTTTTGGCTAATTCTAATCCTGCTAATTGTGGCAAGGATGGGAAGATTATTAATATGTATTGGAAAAAGTGTATGCTTCTGCAGCCTTGATTTTCAGAATTTTGAATTGTCAGACTCATATGTTACTATTTGTAAAAGTATGAGAAATGGTTTGTCTGCAGTTTCTTTTTGTGAGGAAAAATCTGCTTTAAATAATTTTGTTTCTTCCATTGTACAAGTGTATGTATGACTTGATTGAATACTTCTTCCAGGGCTATGACCACTGGTACTGCTTTGAGGAGGTTTGCCTGGCTGCATTCTCAGAACCTCCCTGATAATTTGAAAAATGAGATTTAAATTCTCCTCTGGATAAAGATATTGTTTTTTGTCCCTCTGCTGCAGAGGTTATCTAAAAAATAGGATGAAAGGGCTAAGTTGATACAAGGAATCTGTACGATTTTGCAGGCTTCCTTTTCCAAATTGTCTAAGAATTTTAGCAAAAATAACACACACACACACACCCCCACACACACACACACACACACACACACACACACACACACAAAAACCTGAGAAGATGAAAAAAAACAAATAAAAAATAAATCCACATAGAACCAGAGGTATACCACAGCATACAAACATTTAATTAAGCAGTTTTCTTCCTACTCACTGGTAGGACTTCTTCAGATAAAACAAGCGCATTACACTCAGAATTAAATATACAATTGTCAAAGGAAAAAACTTCAAAGGCCAATTCACGTAAGGTTCAAGCAAGGCACCCTTTATTAACTTGCAGCAAGGAGACAAAGCATGCTGGCAGAATGGTTTGTCTGAACATTAATAATTAGTATGGCATTTTTATACAGTTCTTTCCATGTCACACAGAAATGTTACTTCTATTGCTGATGTAGTTAGGCACAGCTTTCTGTATTGTTCTACAGAAAATGTTACTGGACTAATTGCTGACTGGTTGGGAATAACTGCTGATTTACAAAACATTTGAGAAAAACAACCTGGCCTTGGGGCTTATTTTAGCCCACCATAAACTTTCAATTCTTCAATTGTGCAGTTCTAATATATGTGTTACATTTTGCCTAGATTCAAGATACATTTCTAGCTTAGGTACAAGTAATGCTGACTACAGTTTATACTTTCAAGCATCCATTGTGTTCCTTATCAAAGCTTCTAGCAGCTGTGTACTTTCTCATGGCATAAGCAGAAAATCAATAACTCTTTGTTAAGTCTCATGACACTAGTAGAAATTAATTACTTCTTGTTATTTGCTGACATTAGCAGAAAATAGAATGCTTCTTGTTAAGTTTCTAATAGCTGTGCAGATTCATGCAGTGTGAACAGACTAAATGTATTAACCCTTTTAAACCTCAAATGCACTAAGTATGCATATTACTAATACATATTTTTCTAACAACAATGAAAATTGAGTAATTAGTCACATGATTTGCAACTTTCCATTAGTCAATTGGAATACATCAAAATAAAGATGTATAACACCAAACTTGAATAAGACTCAATAATATTGCCCTTTCACATTTCACCCTGTCAAAATCATTCACAAAATAACCCTATCATAGATGCATGTTTAAATATGTACATGTGAAAATTCATGGATATGAAATATAATATAAAATAGTTAACAAATAGCATCTTCACATTATATCATCAAACACATCCAAACTGCATTTTGTAAAAAGTAAGCAGTAGATTAAAATAGGAATAAAAATAAAGATCAGAAAAAGTAAGAAATAATAAAAAATAATGAAAACTATATATATAATGGTTTGTCCATACTTCAGTAATTGTAAATATTTTTGATATGTTTTGTTTATTATTTGTTTGTTTACATGTATCCCCAAACACTCTAATATGAGTGTGAGTCTACTGATTTATCTTTTCAAACTTTTCAGTGTAAGAATACATAGTACATAGCACTTTTGGAGCACCTTGAACTGTGCTGGCAACTTCGAACTGGAGCTTGTTTTTCTCCAGGACTTAACGAAATGTAGTCTTTACTATGCATTCTTATGATCTGATGTCCATTTGCATTCATTCCCCAACTGTTGGGTTCTGGTCATACCCTTTGATCCGACTTGGCCTCCTCTTCCAAATCATAGAATTATTTAACTCTTGAGCTCCTCCCTTTACACATAATGCCGAACCAACCAAACATACCTCAGATCTCATTTCCCACCATTGCGAACAGATATCGATTGTGAGCTCTCAAGCTTTAGAGTTGTAAACATGGGAAAACTATCAATTTTGAGTTTGATTTCCTTTATTCTCTCTCTTGTAGTTATTTCTCTTGCCTCCCTTTTACCCTCATAAATTTTACATACTAGTCCATTTTTTCTCCTACTCATTGAGTAACTATCAATACTTTTGTTGATAGCCTTCTGTTTCCATTTCTTATTACCATTTCTGGTAATCCTTTCCTTTACTTATTTCTTTAAAAAAATCCTTTATTTCTATTTTTCTTATGTATAGTGAATTGCCATCTAATTTTCCCTTCAACTTTACAAAATGTCAGCCAAGCCATCCGGTTTCAAAAAATGTGTAGCTTGTGGGCACAAGTTCCTGAACTCGGACACCCACATAGAATGTGCGTACTGTGTAGGTCCCAAATTCGTAGTATATAAGTCTTTAACTGCAAAACTTTGGCAGGAAGAATAAGCTTATCTTTAGGGATCTTATTCCTTCCAAGCACTCTACTCCAGTTGCTGGGGCTCAAACCCCTAAAAAACAGGACAGGAATGGCAACTCTGTAACAAAAGATTCATGAAAAAGATCCCCTGATCATCCTTCTACTTCAGTGTCAACTTCAGCTCCTTCACTGAAGCTACCAGCTAAACTTTTGAAAATGTTGTATCCAACCATTTCAGATCTGAAGCCAAGAGATGAAATATGTCCTTGGATCCATACTCTTCCTTTACTTTCAGAGCCTATCCCTGCCAGAGTACCATTTCTGTTCATTGAGAGTCATGCAGAAGACATTTTAGGCCTTCTTCAACAGTTTCCTCTCTCCGATCCTGCAGGAGCGTATCCAAAGCAGATGTGGATAGAATAATGAAACAGTTCCTCTGAATGCAAATTCAAACAGGAGTTTTCTCAGCTACAACCCCATCGGGTCCTGAAAGCCTCCATAGATCCACACCAATTTTAATATCTACTTCTCCTGTCATCTCTGGTTTCATAGTCATCAGATCTGAAATCCTTAGGGGCATCTTTCTCAGATCCAAAGAGTATTGTTTCTTAAACTCTGATAGTTTTTCACAGCCGAAGTATTGATGCCAGCTCGGGGTATTGGAATTGACTCTGAAACTGTCAAAGTTGTCAGTTCTATCTGAGAGGGTCATTTGTTGGATCCATCAGTTTCTGCTTCCCCTAGGCATTCCGCTTTCGAGGTAGTGGAGAGAGTGTTTTCTATTCCTAGAAATCAGACAACCCTGTTCTCCTTGGATCAGACTTCTTTATCTCATTTGGTTTTGCATCCTAAGCCTCATTCATCCCTTCCACCAGGGCAGCCAGTCCTAGCTAGCCTCCAGTCCACCCATCAGAGTATCATTATTTCTTCTGATAGCTCCATGGAGCATCCCACTGAGGTGGTCCTTCAGAAGAAAATGTGCAAAAGAAGACACTTAGACTGTCCACATGATTTTGATGAGGAGGAAGGGTTCCCCAGATCAGCACCTGATAATGTCTCCCTTGGAGACATCTTGAAACTCCCTAAACAAACAGATGGTTAGTCTGCAGATAATCCCTCCCAAGAGGAATTAGTGTTTCTGGAGGCTTTCAACTCTGGCCCATCCACCTCCTGGGTAACTCCACCTTGCATTGAACTTATAGATCTGGTCTCTTGGTGGCGTGGAAGGAACTGCCCACTGTTGAGCCTATTCCCAAGGTACAAGACAAAATCATTGCACCTCCAAAAGACCGTCTACACTGGAGTAAAGAAGTAACTGTTGATGCCATGTTTGTTGTGGCAGCCATGAGAAAGGAACTAGCAGAAGAGAGTTCCTTTGTCCACCCCCTAAAAGGGAGTCTGGGGCACTGGACAGGTTTGAAATGCAGGTCTCTGCATCAGTGACCTTTGCTTTAAGGTCACTGAATTATTAAGCACATTTTACTAGACTTTAAAGGTATTTGATCAAGAAGCTTACCAAATCTCTTTCGAGGTGCATATCCTCCAAGGAAGGGAATAGCATTTCCTCAAAGCTGGCTACCCTTTAATCTATATCTAATTCGTCAATGAGGTTAATCTGTCATTCTGCTGCAGATACCTTATCAGTGGCATGTTCAGGCATTTCCATTAGGAGACATGCCGGGATGCACTTGTGTGATTTTATGGAACCATTTAAATATTCTTTCATCAGTGTGCCCTTTAATAGAAACTCATTGTTTGGCCCAAAAGTAAAAGACACACTCTCTAAGTGCAAACAAGAAGGGAAGACCCTGTCTGCTGTGGGTGTACATTTTTCTACCCCTCAAAGGTACTTTTCTAGAAACCAATGAGGTAACAGAGAGATGTGGTTCAAGAAGTTCCAGGGTCCCTTTCAATATCCACTTGGAGGTAGTTCCCCCCAGGGCAGAAGGGGGATCTCAAATGGAAGACACCATTCCTGTGGCAGAGGTGGTCTGCATAACCAGGGATCCTTTCCCTGATGGATCCTGTCTATCCTACCTGAATGGAGGCTTGACTGGCTGTCTCTGGAAGAAGTTGGAGATAATCTGTCCCTGCAACAGAATGCCTGGCTAGACATCACAAAAGGTGTATGGGTGTGGAGAATAATATCCAGAGATTGTTATACCTTTTTCTCCAATCCTCTCCAGCAGTAGAAAAGAAAATGTTCCACCCAGTCAGAGGGAAGCAGCTTCTCTATTGATAAAAAAGCTGCTAGAAAAAATACTCATCCAAGACGTACCCCCAGACCATAGAGAGTCCGAAACTTATTCAAGATTCTTTTTGGTGCCAATAAAGACAGGGGACTTGAGACCAATTTTGGATCTCAGCAAACTAAATCTATCTATTCAGTATACAAAGTTCTGGATGGTCACATTTCAGTGCACTCTGCTATTTCTGCACAAGGACGACTGGATGTGCTCAGTAGATCTATAAAATGCATACTATTACATAAAAATGAACAGGCACTACAGAAGATACCTATGCTTCTGGCTGGGAGCCAGTCATTATCAGTTCAGAGCACTGTCCTGTGTTCTCACCACAGCCCCCAGGGTGTTCACCGAATGCATGTTAGTCATAGCAGCTCACCTGAGACTGCTGGGATTCTGAGTGTTTCCATATCTAGATGACTGTCTCCTGACTGCTCTGACCAGGCATCAACTGATTCAAGCAAGGGACTAGACTTACTTACTTCTGCCATGCTTGTGTCTGGGAGTATCAGTCAATTACAACAAATCTCAACTCATACCAACTCTTAATTTGGAATTCATCAATGCTCATTTGGATGCAACCACCCAAATAACTTCTCTTCCTCTATCTTGAATAGAAACCATTCGATTCCAGGTCAAGAAAATAATTCAAACTTCTTCACTTCCAGCATGTCTGATACTTCAAGCCTTGGGATCCATGACAGTGGCAATCACCTTTGTACCGCTTACCAGGTTCCATATGAGAATCCTTTAATGGAGACTCGCCACTCAGTGGTCTGTTCTCCAATACCCATTATCTATGCCAGTCAAAATTACTCGTGTGTTCAAGGATTACCTTCTATAGTGGATCCACCCCAATTAACTCCACAAAGGCTATCTTTTTGTTCTTCCTGAACCCAAGGCGACAGTGACCACAGATGCCTCTCAACTTGGTTGTGTGTGTGGGATATTTCCTGGGAAAGACTGTCCAAAGTACATGGTCTCCCAAAGATGCCAAGATGCATATCAATGACCTGGAGATGAAAGCTGTCCTCCTAACATTTCAGGCCGTTCAAGACACTCTCCTAATCTGGAATATTGTGATTTAGACAGACAGTATGTCAATAGTCTGGTACATCAACAAACCGGGGGAAACCAGATTAAACCCTCTTTTTTGAGAAGCTATGAGAGTATGTCAATGGGCAGACTCTTCCAATTACTTTCTGATAGCAATGTTCATCCTAGGGAAATTGAATGTGATTGCAGAGAAGTTAACCAGGTCCATTCTGATGTCTCATGTGTGGTCTCTCAATATCAACGTGATGGAGAGAATAGTCTGTCAATGGGCCCAACCATGCTGCAGTCTATTTGCCTATCCCCACAACAACAAAAGCAGCAAGTTATTTGCCCTGATACCCTCATCAGGTGAGTCACTGAGAGATGCTGTATTTCACTCTTGGCCCTCCAGTTTCCTTTACACCTATCCCCCATTACTCCTCATTCAAAAATTTCTACAGAAAACATGTCGATGGAAGAGCATGGTTTTCCTCATTGCCCCTTTCAGGCCTTGTCAGATTTGGCTTCCTTTCCTTTGGCCTCATCTTCTACATCCACCATGGAATCTGGATCCATTTCCAGACTTCCTGTCTCATCTGACAGGCATGACTCAGCCAGACTTAACAGGCCTGAAGTTGACAGCATGGTTTTTCCAGTTCCACAGCCCAGACTGTACTCCCCCATCCATTATATTTTGTTATCTTCCCATAAAACTTCCACCAAAAAGATTTACAAGAGTAAATGGAAAAGATTTGTTCTTTGGGCCCTAAGCAAAAACTTAGATCCCTTTTCAGCACCAATTTCAGATGTCCTTGACTTTTAGCCACAGTTTCAGTGACAGTACCAGTCCCTCAACTTTTAGAGTACAGTTGGCAGCCATTTCCAACTTTCATCTGGGAGTAAGTAATTCTTATTTAGCTTCCTCTACACTTTGCAAAGCCTAAGTGGAACATTTTACTTAAACCTCCTTTAAAGGATCCTACCCATCCTTGGGATTTAAACTTCGTACTTCAGCCCCTGACTCTCAACCTCTATTTGAACCTTTGGCTAAATCTGATCTAAGATTTTTGATGTGGAAAACTGTTTTCTAAGTTACTGTTACATCTGTCACAAGAGTGTCTGAACTTTAAGCATGTTCCTTTAAGCCTCCTTATTTATTTTTTTCACAAGGATAGGGTTTCTCTATAGACCAGTCCTTCCTTTTTACCAAAAGTAGTTTCTGAGTCCAATATTAATCAGGCCATTAATCTTCCAGTGCTCTTTCCAAATTTTTCAATCAAAGGTGAGTATTTGTTACATTTGTTAGATGTGCACAGACAATTACATTTCTACCTTTACAGAACTGAGGACCTAAGAAAGTCTGAGCAAATAGTTATTTCTTTTTCTGATTCAAAACTAGGCAAACCAGTATCTAAAGTTACACTGGCCAAATAGTTAACTTATTGCATTGTCTTTGTTTATCAAAAAATGGGCTTACCTTTGCCAAAACTTTTTGTCCAGAGCTTCCTTGGATGATATTTGTGCAGCTGCAACTTGGGCTAATCCTCATACCTGTATTGCTCATTACAAACTGGAACTAATGTCTATGGAAAGAGCAGCCTTTGGCTCAGTGGTACTTCAGAATATCCTTCCTTAAAGTCCTCCCAGGACTTAGGTAGCTGGAGACTCTGTCCCAACAGTTGAGGAATGAATGAAAATGGGCAACATCAGATTAAAAGGTTATATACTCACCATAGCGTTCCATCTAAGTTGTCCATTTTCCTTCTTTTTCAACTTCCCACCCCACCAATACCCCTAATTTTTCTACTCCTGGAGAGATTGAGGAGTAATGGAGGAACCTTTGTTCCTTGTTTGAGCTCCAGCTTCCATTCTTTTCTTATTTTTCACTGCTCTGTTAGCCATATGGGCAAAAAGCTAGATCTGAGATATGTTAGGTTGGTGGGGCTTTGTGGGTAAAGGGAGGAGCTTGAGAGTTCAAGAATTCTACAGTCTGGAAGAAGAGGCCAAGTCAGATCTGAGAGTGGGATCTGAACCCACCAGTTGAGGAAGAATGAAAATTGACAACACAGATGGAACATTATGGTGTGTACATAACTTTTTATTATACTCACCACAACAAAACTATTCCAGACAGGGTCAAAGTGCCACTCTACCAGGGACTTCTCTTCTTCTGTGGCTTTTTGGAAATGGATTTCTAGAAGTATTTTAGAAGCAGCAACTTAGTCCTATTTGCATACATTTACAAGACATTACAAGCATTATTTCTTTATGTCCAGATCAGGCTTTGCTATGACCATTCTCAAGGGGCTCCTGGACCGTTGTCCTTCCACCTCCCAAATGTAGTCAGCATGAATAATCTATCCATGTAGCTAAGTCTACTGCAGCAGTGATCAAATGATGAACATAATACAGTTGTACAAGTAAACTTCCCATAACAGATGTTTAAATAATCACTGGTGCAGTAGCTGCTCCCTCACTCCATTCCCCATGATTCTTGGTGTGTTGTTTATGCCAGGGTGTGGACATTTATTTGCTGTTGTTCCCAGCATTATCTTTTCAAGGCTCATTCTCCCTCTCTCTGTTGGCATGAAAGCTCTGAAGGGCTTGGCACCCACACCTCTCTTTTAGTCAACTCAGCTCATGCTAGCTGATGGTGGGGGTGAGTGGAAGGTGCCCTGAAGTTTTGGAAACTGTCTAACTTTTATATCCTTCTGAGGATATAACCCATAATGCTAAGGCTACTGTAGCAGGGCTCACATGAACATCTACTGTTATGGTAAGTTTACTTATACAACTATACTTTCTTTATGAAAAGATATAGGTTCATAGGTTCATACTAGGCTATCTGCCCTAGGGCATTTATAAGCCTAGCCAGAGTGTGTTTGGCTTTTGCCACCCATTTTAAATTAATTTTGCTATGCCCTTTTTCGAGGTTAGTATACTGGGCCGCTGTCTAACAGTGACACAGAAGTGATACCCAGGGTAAACCTATGATCTCCCATCCACTCATCAAGATTCCTCTTGAAGAGAGTCAATGAGGGACTCTGCCTAACCTGGACTGGGATTATATTCCAGAGTGAAGGGAGCCTCTGGGTTATGAATCTGTCCCTCCAGCATGTCCTATTTATTTCAGTGCTGAGGTTCAAGTCTCTCGAGCGCGTAGCTCGATGGGATTTGGATTTTCTGAGGTGCAGCATGTCCATTAATTCCAGGTTGGATATGGCTTTATACGTCAGGCACAGATCACCTCTGAGCAGGCGGTATGCCACTGAGTAGAGCCGGAGTTTCTTTAACCGGGCAGCATATGGCATCTGTTTGAGCCCTATGATCCTCTTGGTGAGGTACTTTTGGGGTCTTTCCAGTTGCTGCAGGTGTCTGGTAAGGTACATCCCAAAAGGGGCATTGTACTCAATTATGGGCCTGATGAGGGATGAGTAAAGAGGCACGATGACCTCCCCTGATCTAGATGTGAATCCCTTCATGATTAGGTGGGCTATATAAAATGTTTTTCTAACCACTTTGGCCACGTGGTTGTCAAATGAGAGATTGCTATCAACTTGGGTCCCCAGGTCCCTAATTACTTTTTCTGTACTTAATGGATTACCACCTATGTGGTAATTTGTGGGCACTTTGTTTTTGCCAAAGGGGATGACCATACACTTTTTGGCGTTTAGCTTGAGGCCATGGCTCTGGCACCAGTTGTCTGTTTCTATGAGGCCCTTTTGGAGGATGCTTGTGTCGGCTGGAGAGTCAATTATGGCACCCAGTTTGCAGTCATCTGCGAACTTAGTCAGCCACAGTCCTTCCGTGTTGGCCTGTAAATATATACCGAACAAGAGAGGTCCCAGGACTGAACCTTGGGGGACGCCACTTGTAACTGGTTTGGAGTCTGACATGGCTCCAGCAATTCTAACCATGTGGGTTCTGTCCTTGAGCCAGTTTGCAACCCATCTAGTGACATAGGGGTTTATATTTAAGCTGGTGAGCTTATCTATAATGCCCGAGTGGGGTATTGTATCGAAGGCTTTTGCGAGGTCCAGGTAGGCTGTGTGGACCACCTTCCCCTCATCAATGGCCTTGGTGACTGTTTCAAAGAAATCAACCAGGTTTAAGAGGCAGGATCTGCCCTTAACAAAGCCGAACTGGGTAGGATCCAGTGTCTGTAGGTCCGATTTATCTTTATTTATGAGGTCCATGATGATCCTTTCCATAGCTTTGCAGACCAAGCTAGTCAGGCTTATGGGGCGATAGTTTCCAGGATCCGTTGAGGCACCACCTTTGTGGAGAGGGACCACTGTTGCTGTACGCCACTCTTTGGGTACATATCCTGTAGTAAGGCTGAGATTGAACAGTAGTTTTATGTTTGGGTTTAGCTCTTCTTGGAGTTCATGTAGGACGCAGCCCGGGACACCATCTGGTCCCATTGATGCTGTGTTTTTTGCTTTGGAGAGGGCAGCTCTTACCTGAGCATCTGAGATGTCAGGGGGGCAGCACTCTGCTGGGATAAATATTTGCCGTTTTGGTGGGGGGGGGGGGTTTGTGCTGAACCTGTCAGCTAGGATGTTGGCAATGTCTGTGGGTTTGGTGTATTTTTTGTCATTTTGGACTAATTCTGAGCATATCTGGGAATTCCCACCCAGGTTCCTAACATAACTAAAGAAAGCCTTGTGATTATCCTTAGTGTCCTGTGCAATTTTTCTCTCGAAGCTGGCCTTAGACGATTTTATGAGTGCCCGTAGTTTTTTGCTAATACTGATCAGAGATGCCTTCCCTTTTTGGGATTTTGCTCTATCATGTAGTAGCTTCCTCCTTCTGTTGTATAGTTTGTTTATGGCTGGGGTCCACCAGACAGTACGTCTGCCTTTGGAGGATTGGGTCTTGGTTTTATTTGGGATTGCATGATCCATGCATTCCTGAAGGTGTTCATAGAATGCATTTATAAAGGATTCTGCGGTCTGCGCCATATTTTTCACAGGCTCGGGGGCTTTGAAGGATTCCACCTCAGTTTTGAGGAGTGTGAAATTTGCTTTAGAGAAGTTTTTCACTGTGGCTTTCAGGGCAGGGGGTGGAGTCGGGATGTGAATATCCAGTGAGATTAGTTTATGGTCTGATCTTACCAGTGAGGGATACACTTCTGTTCTGGAGCATAGAGTCCCCATGTTGGTAATGATCAGGTCCAGTATGTTTTCCCCTCTTGTGGGAGTGGTAACAAGTTGTTCCATAGCATTTGAGTTTATAAATTCTAGGAACCTATGGGCTAGGGTGTTGGAGCTAGAGTAATGCTCCCAGTCTATGTTTGGGTAGTTGAAGTCGCCCAATATAATGGTGTTTGGCGAGACCTTCATATTTTCCAGTGTTCTCAGGAAGGCCGAGTGGGGTTCCTGGGTTTGGGAGGGTGGTCTGTAGCAGGCTATAAACTGGAAGGCAGTTTTACCCACTGTTAGTTTCACGTGGATAGTCTCTGATGCTTCGTGCTGTGCTACCAACCTGGAGGTGTGGGTATCTTTGACGAATATTGATACTCCCCCTCCTTTTGTAGTATGGTCCAAGTTTTGGGGCCGAAAAGCATGGTATGAGGTATAACCTGGTAGTGCTGGGGTGCTCTCGGGAGCCTTGAACCAAGTTTCTGTTACTGCACAGATATCAATGTTCTCCATGCTAAGGAGAGTTTTGAGTGCGTGCATCTTGAGGTTTAGACTTCTGGCATTGAGTAGCATTACTCTTAGTTTCTTATCCCTTGTGATACCTATGGAGGTGGGTTTGTTTTTTGAGCCTTGCCTAAAAAAGGCACTATGGGGGTAGCAAGAGCCTTTGCCAATATCTGAAAGCCCAGGGGTGACAGGTGCAAGCCGTCCCTAGTGAAGCATCGTGGCTTGTCGAGCATGTCATCCCAGGCTGACAGGCATTGGATCCCCTTTGAATGACACCAATACTTAAGCCAATTGTTGAAATTGATCATCTTGTCTTCATATTGTGGCATCATTCTTGGTGAGGGTAAGATGCTACTCAAGGTCAGGGTCATACCGGCCTGGGCTACATGCTCAGAGAGCTCCTCTATGTCTCTTTTCATGTAGTCCAGGGAGGTACGTCTCAGGTCATTCACACCAGCATGGACAATGACTGAGTCATATTTGTACTTGCCTTGGAGTGACCTGAGTGCTTGTGTTATGTGGCGGATCCTAGCACCCGACAGGCAGCTCACCGTGACCTTCTCCTTGTTCAGCCTGGTGAGCGGAACGTCAGTGTGCCTGACGATAGAGTCACCTATTACAAGTGAATCAGGTGTGTTGTATAGCCTTAAGGGCTGTGACTGTTCGGCACACTGGCTTTGTGAGCTATGTGTTGCACGAGTTTTGTTTTGGGGTAGCGGTTGCTTGGGTGTCTGCTTTGGAGGTCTCTGCTGCTTAGGCAGATTTTTATTTAGAGCCTCCGAGTATGTTTTTGTGTGTTTATGTGTTTGGTTTGCTGTCGTGGTATTTCTATTTGAGATTGGAATTGTAGTGAGTGTGGTTTCCTTCTCCTCCTGACTGGTTTTGCCAGTACTGAGTTGAGAGAGCTTAGCCTCCAGTATGGCTATATGGTTGCATTTCTCACATGTGTTGGAATTTGTTGGGAGGAGGAGAGGGTTGTCTGTGTACATGAGGCAGTTGTAACATTGCCTCAAAATTCCGAGATTCACCTGCTGGACCAGAGAGGAGATTGACAACTGACCTTTGGACATGCTAGAATAGTATTGGGAATTCCTTTATAATTGAAAAAAAAGGGCCAAAGGGGAACGAGGTACTCAAGGGGAGTTTGTGAGGGTGTAGTGCTTTTAATATTTTAGTGCTGACTTATATAATTGCTTTAGTGAGCAAGTGCCAGGTAACTTAAATGCAATGTGTTTCAGGTAACTTAAATGCAAAAATGACAAACAGTAACTTTCTTTCAAGTGAAACAAGGAAATAAGTACAGTAAGCAATGCAGATGTCACTAGGGATCCACAGAAGCACTGAAAAGCCGCGTTTTAGGTGGAATTAGCGTTTCAGGGAAATAACAAGCAAACAAACAAGCAGCATACAAATAAAGCTAGATTCAGCAGGCCTGGATCTAGTCTATGCTACAGCAAACAAGGTGTATCAATTTCAGTAAGAAACAGTTCAAATATGCAGGCACTATAAGCCTTTAACCAGAAAATCCCAGCTCAGAAGGGCAGAGTCCAGCCTCTCCTCCCACAAGAGTGCAGACCACGAACCTTCTTAATGTAAAATAACTGGCCTGAAGCCCAAGTGCTTAAACCAGAATTAATACACTTTTAGAATAACAGTCACTGAGCCCTCAATCAGCAGTTCCCAACTTAGAAGGATGTAAGCTACATGTTCTGCCACTACAGTGCAGACCACAAACCTTCTTAATGTAAAACAACTGGCGTGAAGCCCAAGTGCTTAAACCAGAATTAATACACTTTTAGAATAACAGACACTGAGCCCTCAATCAGCAGTTCCCAACTTAGAAGGATGTAAGCTACCTGTCCTGCCACCACAGTGCAGACCACAAACCTTCCTAATGTAAAACAACTGGTCTGAAGCCCAGTGCTTAAACTAAAAGGCTTAGAATGAGTTACACCAAGCAGTAATAAATACAATTGAGTACTTTTAAGATGACGCAAAAGCAAAATAAAGTAGGAAGAAACACAAATACAGTAAAAGCAGTTTTTTTTTTTTTTTGAGTGAGCAAATGAGATGGGCCCAGGAGTTACAGGACAGAAACAAGTGCAAATGCAGGCCTTCAAATCAGAAAGTTGAGAGAGATGGAAGACCGGCCAAATGGACAATAACTACAAATTCTGGGCCAGAACCACTCCTTATGTGGTAGACAGGTTACCTAGTGCTTACCACTCCCACTGATAAGCTAAAAGACTTCCCTCCAACACAGAAAGGCTTGGGGGCTCAGAAGCTTACAAATAGTCCTGGATACAGCAAATCTGTATCTGGAACACTAATTACAGGAAAGGTAGGAAACAGGCTTACAATTTTTTTTTTCAGAAAAGTAGCAAAAACAGTAGTAAAAACAATTCACATGCAGTGCAAGCTGGCACACTTGAGTATTTAGCAATATTAGTCCACACACAGTTTGAAAAAATGTAATTAAATTAAAAAGGACTAAAAGCAAGTGCAGAAAGGGTTTATTAGGTAGAATGCGGTAAAGAGATGGGACTGGGGGAGTGTCCTAGATCAAATCTACAGTGGGGCGGGCACTGCAAAAGCCACCAAATTTAAACTACAACCAAGAACAGGTGGGGGGGGGGAGACAGTTTCAACAGAGATGTGAGGAATCACAGTGCAAATTATAAAACCCAAAAAATATATACTGATCTCTGTATATTTGCAGAACACTAAGACAACAGATATCTAAGCAACAATTTAGCTCTATAATACAGAATAATGCAGAAAAATATACTCAGCTCTATATATCTGCAGAAAGTATTGTAAGGCTGTTCCACTTTAAATGCAGACTGCTGCTATTAACAGTTCAAATTAAGGGAACCTTGAGTTAAAAACACACAAGCAATAGAAACCACAATGAGGGGGGTGGGGAAGAAAGTTTCAACAGATATGTGAGGAATCAGAGTGCAAATTATAAAACCCCAAAAAAATATACTGATCTCTGTATATTTGCAGAACACTTAAGACAACAGATATCTAAGCAAAAATTTAGCTCTATAATACAGAATAATGCAGAAAAATATACTCAGCTCTATATATCTGCAGAAAGTCTTGTAAGGCTGTTCCACTTTAAATGCAGACTGCTGCTATTAACAGTTCAAATTAAGGGAACCTTGAGTTAACAACACACAAGCAATAGTAACCAAAATGAAGGGGGTGGGGAAGAAAATTTCAACAGAGATGTGAGGAATCAGAGTGCAAATTATAAAACCCAAAAAATATATACTGATCTCTGTATATTTGCAGAACACTAAGACAACAGATATCTAAGCAACAATTTAGCTCTATAATACATAATAATGCAGAAAAATATACTCAGCTCTATATATCTGCAGAAAGTCTTGTAAGGCTGTTCCACTTTAAATGCAGACTGCTGCTATTAACAGTTCAAATTAAGGGAACCTTGAGTTAACAACACACAAGCAATAGAAACCACAATGAGGAGGGTGAGGAAGAAAGTTTCAACAGAGATGTGAGGAATCAGAGTGCAAATTATAAAACCCCAAAAATATATACTGATCCCTGTATATTTGCAGAACACTAATACAACAGATATCTAAGCAACAATTTAGCTCTATAATACAGAATAATGCAGAAAAATATACTTAGCTCTATATATCTGCAGAAAGTCTTGTAAGGCTGTTCCACTTTAAATGCAGACTGCTGCTATTAACAGTTCAAATTAAGGGAACCTTGAGTTAACAACACACAAGCAATAGAAACCACAATGAGGGGGGTGGGGAAGAAAGTTTCAGTAGAGATGTGAGGAATCAGAGCGCAAATTATAAAACCCAAAAAATATATACTGATCTCTGTATATTTGCAGAACACTAAGACAACAGATATCTAAGCAACAATTTAGCTCTATAATACAGAATAATGCAGAAAAATATACTCAGCTCTATATATCTGCAGAAAGTCTTGTAAGGCTGTTCCACTTTAAATGCAGACTGCTGCTATTAACAGTTTAAATTAAGGGAACCTTGAGTTAACAACACACAAGCAATAGAAACCACAATGAGGGGTGGGGAAGAACGTTTCAACAGAGATGTGAGGAATCAGAGTGCAAATTATAAAACCCAAAAAATATATACTGATCTCTGTATCGTTGCAGAACACTAAGACAACAGATATCTAAGCAACAATTTAGCTCTATAATACAGAATAATGCAGAAAAATATACTCAGCTCTATATATCTGCAGAAAGTCTTGTAAGGCTGTTCCACTTTAAATGCAGACTGCTGCTATTAACAGTTTAAATTAAGGGAACCTTGAGTTAACAACACACAAGCAATAGAAACCACAATGAGGGGGGTGGGGAAGAAAGTTTCAACAGAGATGTGAAGAATCACAGTGCAAATTATAAAACCCAAAAAATATATACTGATCCCTGTATATTTGCAGAACACTAAGACAACAGATATCTAAGCAACAATTTAGCTTTATAATACAGAATAATGCAGAAAAATATACTCAGCTCTATATATCTGCAGAAAGTCTTGTAAGGCTGTTCCACTTTAAATGCAGACTGCTGCTATTAACAGTTCAAATTAAGGGAACCTTAAGTTAACAACACACAATCAATAGAAACCACAATGAGGAGGGTGAGGAAGAAAGTTTCAACAGAGATGTGAGGAATCAGAGTGCAAATTATAAAACCCAAAAAATATATACTGATCCCTGTATATTTGCAGAACACTAATACAACAGATATCTAAGCAACAATTTAGCTCTATAATACAGAATAATGCAGAAAAATATACTTAGCTCTATATATCTGCAGAAAGTGTTGTAAGGCTGTTCCACTTTAAATGCAGACTGCTGCTATTAACAGTTCAAATTAAGGGAACCTTGAGTTAACAACACACAATCAATAGAAACCACAATGAGGGGGGTGGGGAAGAAAGTTTCAACAGAGATGTGAGGAATCAGAGTGCAAATTATAAAACCCCAAAAATATATACTGATCCCTGTATATTTGCAGAACACTAAGACAACAGATATCTAAGCAACAATTTAGCTCTATAATACAGAATAATGCAGAAAAATATACTCAGCTCTATATATCTGCAGAAAGTCTTGTAAGGCTGTTCCACTTTAAATGCAGACTGCTGCTATTAACAGTTCAAATTAAGGGAACCTTGAGTTAACAACACACAAGCAATAGAAACCACAATGAGGGGGTGGGGAAGAAAGTTTCAACAGAGATGTGAGGAATCAGAGTGCAAATTATAAAACCCAAAAAATATATACTGATCTCTGTATATTTGCAGAACACTAAGACAACAGATATCTAAGCAACAATTTAGTTCTATAATACAGATTAATGCAGAAAAATATACTCAGCTCTATATATCTGCAGAAAGTCTTGTAAGGCTGTTCCACTTTAAATGCAGACTGCTGCTGTTTGTCTTTTTTCCATGATGTCCTACTCCTGTGGGGATCTGTTAACTGCCTGCTGATATTGTGCTTAGAGAAATCGCATAGATAACCCTTATCCTATTCTTTCTTTTAGCTTGCTGTCTCTCCTCAGAGAAATCTCTTTTGTATTTGATGCAGTGTTGTAGATGAATAAGGCATTTTGATTGAAACAAATCCAGACTCAGAAAAATATAGGAAGCATTACCTTTTCTAATGATTTGCATCCTTTTTTAAGTTTTCAGTTTTATTAATCTCTGTTTTTGTGCTTTTTCTGTCCCCTTCCTTTCTTATTCCTTGTTCCCCTAGCTATGTGTGAATTGAAGTGACAACATTTGTTACCTAGAGAATTTGACCCATTGCATGTCAGCTAGTTGATGCTTTTGGTTCTCATTTAAGTTTTAACTGTCTGTTTCTGGTCCTAGTACAGATGAGCTAATGAATGATGATATATAATGAATAGTGAAGAAACGCTGAGAAAGATGTACTTTTTTGGATGCTTAGATGTTCATCATTCCCACAGCTGCAGTAGCCCTTAGATTATAGAGGCCTGGGATACAACAACCGGACAGCTTCAAAAAGCTGTTGCCCCCACACACACACACCTTCACTTTGACTGCTGATTGGTCCTGAACACACCTGATAATTTTCTATGAGAAGTGACTTCAATGGTTATATTATTAGGAGAGATGACTTTAAATTTTGATTTTTTTTTCATGAGAGAGGGATTGGGGGGAAAATAGAAGTAGTGTGGTCTTTTTTGGGTTGAGCATGAGTTGTGAGTTACAAAACCATGTTTCAGTGGCTAACACTTCCTGAGTAATTTTTTGGAGATGTACCATGTTGACAGATGTGTAAATGTGAGTGGAATTATCTGCATATTGTATTAGGGCAGCCTGCTGTTCGGATGTATAGAGGGTTTGGTGTTAGTGAAAATGTAAAGAGGAGGGGACCAAGGATAGAGACTTGTGTTACACAGGTGGTGACCGGGAGGTAAAGAGAGAGCATGGAGTGCCATTTTACTGACTGATACCTAGTAGCTTTTGAAACACAGAAGGGTGGGCTGGGAGAGACCTAGTGAAGACATTTGAAGTAGAAGTTTGCTGTGACAAACAGTGTCGAAATCTTTAGACAAGTCTAGAAATAAGGAAGAGACACTTTTGCTGTTATTTCTAGCTTTATTGGCAGTATCTATATAGGTTAGAAGGGCAGTGCTAGTACTATGAGAAGGAAGGAAGTCATGTTGTGAAGAAGATAAGTGTTCTTCCTGCAGGAGATAGTCTAACAATTGTTTTTGAATACATTTTTCAAGTATTTTGGTGAGGGAAGATAAGATTGCTATAGGTCTAAAGTTATTAATGTCTGTTGAATTTCCTCCTTTGTGCAGAGGGATAATGTGTGACTTTTTCCAGAGAGAGGGAATGTGGGATTCCTGGATTCCTGGATTAACCTATTTACAAGGATTGAGGCAGGATAGGTAGTGCTATTGCCTGCTATTTTAGGTA
The DNA here is from genome assembly GCF_019279795.1 of Protopterus annectens. Classification (NCBI taxonomy): domain Eukaryota; kingdom Metazoa; phylum Chordata; order Ceratodontiformes; family Protopteridae; genus Protopterus; species Protopterus annectens. The sequence goes on from NC_056747.1 coordinate 463,694,502, forward strand.
CTCGATTGGAAGGTCATCAGCTGAAGAAGAGCATGGTTGTTTGTTTCAGAGTATTTTTATTTTGAATGTGGGCATGGGTTTGAAGGTGAAAGTGGATGTGGTGATATGTGGCTGTTAGGCAGCGTTGGGATTAGATGTTGAAGAATCCTTGGTCAGAAATGCTATACTATCAGAAAAATAGGAGTTGAACTGTAGTGCAGTTTCAAGTGGTGAGTTTTTGGGAGAGGGGTTTGGGTTGAATTTTTGTCCGGGATGTAAGATTTTTTAATGGATGTTCAAAATTGTTTAGGGTTATGTTTAATGTTATTCTGAAAGTTATTACAGTATAGCTTTTGTCTTCATTTATTTGCTTTTTTAAGTACAAATACAAACCATTCCGAAGTTTTCAAGATTTCAAGGTTTTTTTGTATTTTTGCAATTCTTTCCATGGTTTTTCTCTATCCTTTTTTGTTAGTCAAATTGCATTATTTGTTTTTAGTCTCTTCCTTCTAGGAGGTGGAAGGATATTTAGAAAAGTTGTATTGAATTAATTTACAGCATCTTCTAAGGGGTGGATTTTTAGAAGTTCCAGTTAATAGATGATAGTGCAGTAATGAACATTTCTAGGTTAAAACTGGAAAGGTTACATGTTTTATAAATATGCTGTTAACTGAATGTGTGAGCTATCTGGTCATATAGACTGTGAGATGATCACTGTGAAAGTCTGATATTGCACCTATGGTGCCGCATTTGCTAGGGTCTGATACTAGGATCCAGTCTAATAGGGAATTTGATGTCTTCCTATAATATGTAGGGGGTATTAATTAGTTGTGTGAAAACATATAAGTTCATGCTGGATGTAGGGGAGTTAAAGTTTGTCCAACCAACTGATGTTTACATCACCTAGTAGTATTTTTCTTGTGGAAATATTATGGGGATCCAATGTAGGATAGCTGTATTGTCACCAGGAGGGATGTAAAGGACGGTAATAATTATTTGTTTATAATTGTTTATTTTGAGGAAAGCAATATGAAGCTCTGCTTAACTGAATTTTGGTATTGATTAGCTATAAGGGGAAATGTAGGTGATCGGAAATATTAAAGCAATACCACCAGCTTTCTGCTTTATACAGTCATTTCTGATGATATTGTAGCCAGGAGGTGTAACTTTGGAGTCATTTATGCTGGGTTTAAGCCAAGTTTCAATGACTTTGAGAACATCAGGCATATGTTGGGTAATCCAGTCTTATAGTTAAGCAGTTTCATTTCTTATACTGCTAAAAGCAATACTTAGATTGCCAGGGTTGGGGATTGTCTGTTGAGTTAGAGAGGTGTGTGGGATATAATTATCTTTGTGTTCATTGTGATAGGTGGAGCCAGGATTAGGGTGTTTATCTCCTGTTAGAAGGAGTTTAATATATTGAGGAATTATGCATACTTGCTTTTGCAGAAGATTCTTGCACTTAATGTTGCTTTGGTTTGAGTTGAAGTGCAGTTAATCAGTCTATATTTGGAATAAAGGTGTGGGGGACAATATTAAATTGGTTTGGTGCAATGTGTGGAGAGTGTAAAGAGGAAGTATGGATAGGTGGTTGGGACAGAGGTGGATAGATGTTGAGAGATGATATTGAGTCATGGTAGGATGAAACATGTCACAGCTGGAGAAGACAAATGGAAGATAATTAAGTACAGGCATCTGTATTTTATAGATGTCAGGTAGTATGGAAGTAATAATGAAGATGGAAGCAAGAAGTTGCAGGGTAGTAGGAGATTCAGTGATGGTGGATTATGAAAGCTGGTAGAGGATAGGTAAGAAGATAAGTATTCTCTATAAAAGAAGAGAGTTAGGTTGCCCTGGTCTCTTCTCTGGAATGTAAATAATAGAGGGGTATGAAGGGCTAGAGCATAATCATGTAGTCAAAATAAGAAAAAGATGAGAGTTTATTTTAATACAGTTCTGTGAAGTGGATCTGTGATTGATAGGCTACAGATATTGTACTAGACCCACTGTTAAAAGGCAGTACATGTAGAATCTAACTGCATGCTAAGCTGAACGTTATTTTCATATGAGGAGAAATCACTTTATAATCCCAAGTTGCTTTTAAATTATGTGCCAGTTGTCGTGTCTTTCGGCTTTTCCCAGTTAGGGGTCGCCACAGCGGAGCTCCGGTCCGCTAATGATTGGCAGTAGATTTTTACATGCCGAGTTGCCGGCCCTGACGCACAACCTTCAACGAAGGTATGCCCATTCATGCATGTCTCCACACAGAAGATGCTCTAGCTGAGAATCGAAAAGGACAATGTCTTACTGTGAGGCGACAATGCTACCGCAGCACCACCACCGCAGTATAGGCCAGTAAATACATTATCGGCATAAGTCACAATACCTGTTAACACCCAACGCTATATAGAATGTCATTGTTTAATCATGTACAAATCTTCAGTTCATACTTTAATGCCTAGCTATATAATAATCTTAGCAGTGCAACAAGAAAACCATTAGAAATATCAGTACATAACAGAGAAAAAAAATGTTTATTGCTACACTGCCATTCATTTCAGAGATACTTATATACAGGTTAAAATAATGGCATACTAGAGGATCAAATGGTGTGCCTACAGTACACTCTTGTAACTCAAAAATGGTCGTAGTCATCTTTGTTTTATATTCTATTAAGTCTACAACACTTGCCATGGTAAATCCTAAGTTGATGCATTTCTTTGATTAAATACATTCAATATCTTTCCAGTAAATTTTTGGAGCAAAATGTGTGTACACTCCCAGTATTAAGTATTTTTGCTGTGATGTTCTCAGAATACCAGGAAATGCTTGACTAAACCAAGACTATGACTTCATATATGTAAACAATCTTCTATTTAAAGTACACTTTGGAAATTCTAAGAGTATTTTTTTCTGAAATGTTGAATTAATTTCAAAATATTTTCAGTCCAACAGGTAGCAGCAGATATGCATCCTCAGGGGAGCTGAGTCAAGGCAGCTCCCAACTCAGTGATGAGTTTGATCCAGATAATGAAAGCCTGCAAGGCTCTGAGCTTGACGAGGAGCGGGACGGAGATTCTTACCACTCCTGCCATAGCTCGGTCAGCTATCAGAAGGATTCACCACCGTGGGATCCAGAGGATGATGAACCACAAGATGACTATGAAGAAAATGAAGATTACCCCAGGGTAGAGGAAGATGAAAGCTATGACCAGGATATGTACAATGAAGAGCCTTTTAATCAAGAAATATATGAGCAACAAGAGAAGGATGACTTGGAGGAGGACAGCAAAATCAAAGAAGAACCAGTACTGGAAGAAATCCCACCACCTCAGGAGAAACCCTTAGAAAAAGAAGAGGAGAAGATGAAAGAAAGGTATACTAAAAATATTCAAACATCATTTTGTTACTCCATCTTAACTACACATTATGTTTTAAACTCCGCTTAAGTCACTATCTGTATGTATAATTTTATAATAAGAATGCAGTGTGTGTGTGTATGTGTGTGTGTGTGTGTGTGTGTGTGTGTGTGTGTGTGTGTGTGTGTGTGTGTGTGTGTGTGTGTGTGTGTGTGTGTGTGTGTGTGTGTGTGTGTGTGCATGTGTGTGTGTGTGTGTGCATGGAAAGGGTAATGCCATAGGATATGCATAAAGTCAAACGAGGCAGAATAGATGGGTCATTTATCTTTATCATCAGATATTTTATGAAGGACAGTAAATCACTGAAGCTGTTTTAAAAGGCTGCATTATAGCCTTCTAATCCATTTAATCATTTACACTTGTACCCCAGATTTCTATTAGCTGATTGCCCCGAGTGCCCTATGACTCTTCATTCCAGATGCTGCTCTCATCTTTGTCCATTTCTTTGTTATGATAAACATGCTGCTGGCAAGACATGAAACAGACAGGAAAAAGAACCTTTACTGGTAATCAGGAGCCGTCATGGGATAGTATAAATACTTTGGGAATCCCAGCATACATTTAATGCCATGGATGACACTTTAGTTCATACATTTTCCTAGGAGAGAGGAAGCCCAGTCAGTGTCCTGCTGACATATTACAAATTATACATCTACTTCCTGCTTCATGAAACATCAACACCTGGATTCATCCCTACTTCCGTAAGAGCCAAACTCTACATCAACGATGGGAACTATGGCCATTGGCCTCATTGTCATACTTCCAGCACATTAATCAAACTCTAGTCACCAGTAATCACAAATGGGAATAAAACTTCTGTGCGAGTGCCCAATAGCAGCATCAGTTTGCCTGAGATACACAATATCCATTTGCAGACTGTGGCATAGTCAATTAGGCTTCATGACAGATTTATGATGTATGAGTGAGTGACAATTAGATGTCTGATCACTTCACATAAAACAAAGTGAAACAGTGACTACAGAAGTTTATTGTAATACTTTTATTTATGTTTGAGGGGAAGCTTTGACCTTTGCACTACTTATTGTAAGGGGCTGTGCCCCACACTCCTACTACATAAATATACTAATTCCAAAATCACTGTATATCAAAGAAAAGTGATAACAGAATCTAATTTTTTAACAGAAATTCAAAAAAAAAAATCACGTATTTCTGATTTTACTTTTGAAAGTCAATCACAAATGACTCACAAGTAAGCCTGACCCTGACCACCTTCCCTGCATCCAGGGTCAGCTTGAAAACATGGCTTTTTTTGTGATCCTTTCCTAACTCCTGTCAAAAATATAGGTTTGAACATCCGTGCATATAACTGTAAAATAAAAATTATACAGAATAATATAAGAAACCGATAACATTTTATGGTATGGCATTTTAATACTACTAAAGAAGTAGGTAACCCAAGTAGTTATAAGGCAGCATATCATGCAGGAAAGTTTTACTTGATAATGAACTCAGACTGCATTGGCATACAAGTCAGGTAGAGGTTAATGCCATTTGGTAATATTACACAGTTCTAGGTTGGTTAGCAATAAAATAACTCCTACATTTGGTATATTGCTGACTGTTCCAATATGTATGCATGCATCCATCCATTTATTTTCTAAGCCTTCTGTCTTGGTGAGAATCTTGATGGTAGCAAATTGAGAAGGGAGCTCAAGACTTCTTTATGTCTAGCCGTAGTCTACTGTTCATCATGTGAGATGACCATGTTTTCCTAAACAAATTATGGTACTTAATCCTAACAGCGTGTCTTGGGTCTGTCTTAAATCATTCTCCCAGAGGCCCATTCCTGGCATAGTCACAATATGCACACACCAGCCAACTGACTCCTCTCAATTCAGAGTAGCAGTGACTTTTCTCCAACATCTTTTGGGATTGTTGAGTTCCTTACTCTGTACTGGAGAACAAATCTTGCTAACCTGTGAAGGAACCTAATTTTTTGTTACTCGTATCTATGTTTACATCCATTGAATTCATATCCAGAGCTCATGGCTATAGATGAGGATGACTATCTACCCTCTGTGGTAATTTAAAAGCTTCTTCATGTGACTTGAGTTCTTGTTTCACCTCCACAGTGTGATACTATTCTGGCACTGCTGACATAGCTGCACCCAGCTACTGGTCAGTTTCCTGATATCTTTTGCCTTCATTTGAGAACAAGACACGATGTCTGTTAAACTCCTTCACCTGAAGAAGCTGTTCCCATATGACCTACAGAGGGTAATCCACTCTTTTCTGGGAGAAGACCATGACGTTTGAGTTGGAAATGTTTTTTTACTTTATTCACACTTAGTAGGATACCATTCTGATGCATACTCAGATCACAGTCATTTTAAAGCTGAGAGGACAATATAATCTGCAAACAACAAAGTTGCAACCAGTAGCTACCGAAACCTAGTATTCTTCAGAACTTGTCTCTGCCTTGATATCCTACCCATGAAAATAAAAAAAAAAAAGAAAGGCGTAAAAAGAATATCCTTTTCAGAGTTGGTTGTAAACCCACCTTAAATACATTTAACCTAATGCTGGGAACATAGGCGCAACACTCACACCTCAAATACTGGGAGCAAATGCACACAGAATGATTTCCCTTGGATAAAAAGTGAGAACACAAAGGTATTCATATACGTGTGTGTGAGTGTGTGTGTGTGTGTGTGTGTGTGTGTGTGTGTGTGTGTGTGTGTGTGTGTGTGTGTGTGTGTGTGTATATATATATATATATATATATATATATATATATGTGCGCACGCGCACGTGTGTGTGTATATGAATATTTAGTGCTTTGGTACCTTCTAATTTGACTCCTTGTATTTTGAATTAGGCAGATAGGTTAATAATGAAATAACCAACTGGTTATCCATTAGCTGTGAAATGGGTACAAATATGTGATTTTCAAGCTGCCTTTTAAAGTTTGATTTTGAAAACTATTAAAGTGTTCTCTTTTCTGACATCAGTGGGAGTTTGACACCATGTGATTGGGGCAATTATGTTAGTAAGGCTGAAGATAGAAATGTATAGATAACGTGTGCTTCAGTAACCTATATGTGCAGCAGGTCAACTTGCCATTAACATGAATATGATTAGAAGCATTTTTCACCTCCCAGACAAATGTGAGATTTGCTTGAGATTCTATAAAAAAGTGATGATTTGGTATCTCAGCGTCAGTAACCCAGTCTGTAAGTGTATGCACTGTAACGCTAGATCTTTGGGTTATAGGATCTGACAGGATCTAATCTCGGTGCATTTTTGAAGCTGTGGATAAAGGGCTCTGACTCCTCCCATACCCATAATCTCTTTCTTCCCCAAATTCCCCAGATCTCATTTGTTGCTTGATCAAGAAGGATGTGTTTTTGAGGGCTCTGAGAAATAATTTGGAGCTAAGTTGTTGTTTTCTCCTCTTAGGCCATTTTCAGCAGTTTATTTACTCTTTCAACTCCCCTCTAAATATCTCTCTTGCTCTATTTTCTCTTTTAATCTGTATATCTATATTTAGTAATAACTCTCATTTAATAGTAATTTTTCCCTTCTAATTTGGTTTAGTTAAATCTATTTTTAAAGCACAATTTCTTGGCTTTTTTATCTCTCTGTCTCTATGCATATGTATGTGTGTGTGTGTGTGTGTGTGTGTGTATATATGTATATATATATATATATATATATATTTGTATTCACTTCAGAATACTGAAAGCTCACAATCTCAAATCCAATAAGACTGACACCCAAAATCTTTAAAGCTCAATAGACTGAAAACTCAAAAGAATGAATTTCAGAATACTGAAAACATACAGGATACAAACACTTACTATATTCCAGTACAAGGATATAGAGAAAGAAATACAAGACAAATCATATTACTTTCCACCAAGTATAAGCAGGGGGGCAACCCCCCCTGCACCCCCCCCCCACCATGGCTAACTAAATATATCAACTCCGGAGTGGAGTGCTATCTTGGAGTTGATATATTTAAGTAGCATAGGGTGTGGGGAGCACAGCCCCCCCCCCCACATGGGGGGTGCAGGGGGGCTTGCCCCCTTGCTGTTAAGTAATATGGTTTGTCTTGTCTTTGTTTCTCTATATCCTTGTACTGGAATATAGTAAGTGTTTGTATCCTGTGTGTTTTCAGTGTTCTGAGATTTAGTATTCTGAGATTCTGTCTTTTGAGTTTTCAGACTTTTGAAATTTCAAGATTTTGGGTGTCAGTCTTATGGGATTCAAGATTGTGAGCTTTCAGTCTTCTGAAGTGAATCCATATATATATATATATATATATATATATATATATATATATATATATATATATATTCCTGGTGGCATCACCTTGGCAAGAAGGATCTCTGAGTTGTAAGCACTTTCTAGTAAACCCCCTTACTTGATCTTTCAAAAATATAGTGTTTCTTTGAGAACAAATACCATATTTATTCCAAACGTTGCATATGACATAAACCTTAAGCAAACCATTAATTTATCAGTATTTTTTCCAAAGTTTTCTAAAAAAGGAGAGTATACTCTGCCTTTATTAGATGTTCACAGACATCTTAGATTTTATCTCCACAGGATTAAAGATTGTAGGAGAGCTGACCAACTGTTCATAGCTTTCTCAGAAGCAAAACTAGGCTAGAGTGTTTCTAAAGTCACACTGTCAAGGTGGCTTTCAGATTGTATAGCCTTTGTCTACAAAAAAGTGGATCTTTCTCTATCCATGAAACCAAAATCTCATTCAACAAGGTATGTTGCTATTTCTAATGCCTTTATTTGTAGAGTTAGCATAGATGAAATATGTGCTGCAGTAACTTGGTCAGTGCGCTACACATTCATATCCCATTGCAAGTTAGATGCACAATCAAGATTCTGTACATTTTGTAGATACACCATTCTCAGAAATATCCTTTGTTGATACCTTCCAGGGTTGTTTGGTAGCTAGGGAATCTGTCTCAAAGTTTGATTAGGCAAAAAAAGACAACATCGGCTATGAAGGTTATGTACTCGCCATAATAATAGATCTGTGTTGTCTTCTTTTCATCACGTTCAGCATCCCTTCCTCCTTCCCCCTTCCAAAATTCTCATCTGGTGCTCCTCTTTGATTGAATGGATCTAACCAAGAACCATGTCATTTTACAACCTCAGCTGACTGCAACCTTTCTGGGTCATGTCCTGGTATAGATTATCAGGTGTTTCCTTTGCTGAAATAATGAAAATTGTTTACCGATAAGTAGACACACTTAATCTGAGGTATTTGGGTAAGAGAGGGATTTTGGGTAGAGGAGGAGTCAGAGCCCTGGAACCACATCTTCAAAAAGATGTTGAGGTCAGATCTGGTTGGATTTCATCATCCAAAGGTTGAACCAGATGAAAAGAAGACAACATGGATCTATCATTATGGTGAGTTCATAACTTTCATTTTTGAATATATATATATATATATATATATATATATATAGCTAGTGTATAGTGTTTTTGTATTTTGGCAGGACTGACATGTGCTTTGGATGATGCCTGTTCTTATCATGGCAGACAAGGTTCAAAGATTGGCCTGTGGCCCCAGGATCCTGCTGCAGGACTTGCACTGCCTTTGTGTCTATTGCCTAGGGTCAGCTCATCTGGATGTCAAATGCAAAGCATGTTCCCTTTTTCATATCAGGGCCCTTCAAAGTTGTAGGGACAAACTAGCTTTAAAAGGTCTCATTCCTCAACAAAAAGGAGTATCTACCCAGGTTTTGACTTCCACTGCTACTCCTTCTGTGTCCCCAGCTAAAATGTGATAAAAACCTAGAAAAGGAGAAACCTAAGGAAAAAAGGTAAGAAAGACATGTCATCAGAAAAGAGTTAAGATAAGACCAGCAAGCGGTCTCCAGTCCCATCGGAATCCTTGGGTTTGGCACTGAAAATTCCTTTACAAATGGATCCAACTACTCCTTGGATCTGATCACTAATGCCACCTCCTTGTTTCTTACTGGAGCTGGTGAGTCCATGGCTGCATTCAGCTTTCTTGCAGGAGAGATGCTCTTCTAGACCACTTTCGGTGACTTCATATTCCAGGTCCATTCAGTCACTGAGGAGCCTTACTGAGAGCAATGTTGACAGAATAATGCAGAGGTTCCATCAGATGCAAATTCAACCAAGGGTTCTCCTGTTACCAGCCACACAGGACATGCCAATAGCCCCTCCTACAGCCCCTCCATTGTTATCTCCTATTCTGTCCATCCTTTGGATAAGAGGCCCATAGGTCTGAGCCTCTGAGAGCACCTGTGTCAGAGGCAATAGTCTTGTTTACTTTGACTCTGACAGTATCCCTTATTCTCTCAACTCTGGTGCCTTCGGATTGGGATGAATCTTGGAGTCAAAGCATCAGTGCCAGGGTTTGGTCCATGGATTTGACACAGAAACTTTCAGAACCATCTCTTTCCTTCAATGCAGTGACATTCAATAGTTCCACTCCATTGTTGATTTCAGATCCTGGGTAGGTTGGGTCAGGAGGTGGCTGTTTCTACACCTCACCCTGATGGTGTGGTAGTCTGTTCCGCCCCAGTCTCTGCCTTGGATTTCAAATCTTTCAAAAGGGCTCTTCCTAGGGCAAATGAGGTGCTCTCCACACACTCTGCTCTGTCCCAACTCTTTTGGACATTGTGTCTGACTCAGCATATCCAGGTACACAGGGACAGTCAGGTTCATTCAGTCTCGGGGTTGCTCACTACGTGATCTCTCAGTCTGACTCTGATCTGGCTCCAGAAATCTCGCCAAGACAGGGTCCCAAAAAAAAAAGAGACATGTAAGAGGAGACATGTAGATTCATCCTGTGAATCAATCACTGAAGACAGATTTGAATGATTGGGATGGATCTCCAAGATGCCCTCCAGAGGTCATCACTTTCAGTAAAGTTTTGGAATTGATGAAACAGTGAGAGAGTTGGTCCACCAATATACACTCCCCTGAGGAGTCTGTGTTCCTTGAGGCATTTGGAACTGGCTTTTCTACGTCTTGAGTGGTACCACTTACTGACACACTTATAGACCTGGTAGCTCAGTGGGCTTGGAAGGATTCTGATACAGCAGAGCCAGTTCCTAATAAGCCAGATAAAACTTGGTCACACCTAAGGACAGAGGACACTGGAGCAAGGATCCCCCTGTAGATACAATGGTTGTGGCGGCAGCCACTAAGATGGAACTCTCTGAGGAAAGTTTGTCTTTCCATCATCCTAACGGGTCAAGAGCATTGGATAGATTTGGGAAATAGATGTATGCATCAATGCCTTTCACACTTAATTTGCTGAACTACCTGGCCCACATGATGCATTTCCAGTGGAACTTGACTATGGAACTCAACAAGTCCCTCTCAGGTAACCTACTGATGGACATTCAAAAAACGGTGGAGTCCCTGTTGTCTGTCTTACAGTTGATGCCTAATGTATCCATGCTTCTGCTTTCTAAAGCAGTTGGTTGGTCAATGAGAACCATAATAGCCATCTGTCAGCACACCTGGATGTGAATGTGTGACTTTGCAGAATACTTCAAGATGTCTTTCCTTAATGTCATCTTTGATGGTTCCACAATTTTTGGACCAAATTTTAAGGAAACTCAAAGGGAGCAAGCAAGATGGTAAGACCCCTTCTGCCATTTTGCTTGTCTACCCCTCAGAGAATCTTTTCCAGGAACTAGAAGAGTGGTAAGAAGATGTGGGTCAGAAAATCTCAAGGATTCAAGCAGGACACTCCTGCAGACAGGACCACCCAAGGTGGGGACAATCTGCAGTTTCAACAGACATCACCCTGGGGGCAGAGGTGGACTGCCAAATCAGGGTTTTTGTGGTCCCTTTTCCAAAAATCCTTCCAGCACTCTTGAAGGATTGTCTGACTGCTACACTCTGGAGGCACCTATCCTTGTACCCTCAAGCCTGGCAGGCCATCTCACTAAATACTTGGGTGCAGAGGATAAACACCAGAGGCTACTTATTTCTATTTTTCCCCTCCTCTAAAGAAAAGAAGGATTCCTAGGTGCCACCCACCTGATCAGATGGAATGCACAACAGCAGAAATCTTAAAGCAGTTAGAAAAAAAAGAGTCATCTAGCAGGTCCCCCAGACCATTTAGATTCCCAAGACTATTCTAAGCTCTTTTTAGTTCCAAAAAGACAGGTAACCTAAGGCCAGTTTGCATCTCAGTCACTTTTCCAGATGGTCACAGTTCAGTTCATTTTACCTCCTCTGAGGAAGGAGAATTGGGTGTGCTATATAGAACTCCTGGATGCCTGCTACTACATAAAAATAGGGAGGTAATCAAGGAGGAGATTTCTCCACTTCCAGCTGGGAACCAGTCATTTACAATTCAGGGCACTACATTTTAGTCTCAACACAGCCCTTGGGTGTTCACCAAATGCTTGGCAGTGGTTGCAGTTTATCTAAGACTGCTAGGGTTCCTGGTGTTCTCATATTTAGATGATTGGCACCTCACCACCCCAACCAGGGATATTCAAGTTCAACAATGCTACTTCTTGGGTTCTTGTCAGAAGAATGAAGACGCATTATGTCGAATGCGTCTTCGTTGAACTGTAAATGTCAAAAACGCTAAATGACGAAGCAGCTTTTAAGCAAATTCTTTCTCTGGGAAAGAAGTTGCTTGGCCACTTCCATCACTTTGACATTTTCGGCACTGTAGTGCAATCTCGGAGTTGGTATATGTAAGTAGGGGGGGGGGGTGAAGCCTCCCACTTAAAATAGTGTTGTGTGTTTTTTTTTTTTTGGGAACAGTGAATTTTTTTCCATGGGAAAAAAATTGCTGTTCTGGCTGTTCGCTCTTTTTTGTTTTCATTCTTTTGTGGTCGATATAACAGCGTTTGATCTTTTGATCGTTCATTGTTATAACATAGAACCTACTTCTTGCTTCATCGTTTTCAGAAACTGGAACTCAAAGTCAATGAAGCAAAGAGCCAGTTGACACCCACACAACATCGGATGCCACCTGAATATAAGCAATCACATAGCCAACCTCCCAGAGTCCAGGATTGTATTTTTATGCCAGGTAGCCTTTCAAGATCTCCAACACCCCTCACCCCCCGCAAATGTTATTCTATGACTGCTAGGGCTGATGGCTTTGTTAATAATAATCCTTCTGTGAGTCAGATTTAACATCAGAGTTCTTCAGTGGACCTTTTCTGTACAGTGGTTGTAGTGTTCTCATCCTCTTCATGCACAGATTTGTCTAATGCCCATTTCAGGTCTGACATCAGATGGCAATTGACCTTGACAACTCTTCTTAAAGGTTAATCCTTTTCTCCACAACTCCCATGGTGATAGTAACTATGAATACTTCTCTCCTAGGGTGGGGGGTATTGAGAAGGGAAGACTGGCCAAGGTTTGTGGTCACACATGGAAGGCAATATTCACATTAGTATCCTGGAGATGACAAGAGTTCTGCTAGCAGTGAAGGTGTTTCCTCAGTCTCTCTCCAAGCGTGTGATATCCATCCAGATGTACCAACAAATCAACAAGTAAGGCAGAGCCTGTCTGCATCTTTTATGCCAGTAGACCATGAGAGTGCGGCAATGGATAATGTTTACCCATTGCTTTCTCATAGCAATGCATAATCAGGATTTCCAGTGTATTTGTGGACAAATTGAGCAGATCCATCTTTCTCCCCATGACTGGTCCCTCAATAAAGCAGAAGCAAATCAAAACTTCAGTCACTGGGTTAACCATGCTGCAGTCTTTTTGCTTCGTACCTAAACAACAAGTGTAGAAGTTTTTGCTCTAATTCATTGGCAAGTACAATAACCGATGGGTGCTCTAGTCCACAGTTGGCCACTGCGGGTCTCATATATGGCTTTCCCACATTTAATGACAAAGTTTATTTAGAAAGTAAGAAGGTGCAGGGTTAAGGTAATTTGCATTGCTCCCTATTGGACCCAGTAAGTTTGGTTCCTCTTCCTTTGGCCTCATATAGTACATCCTCCTGGATGTTAGACTACCATCTGGATCTTCCAACTCACCTATCCAGATCCAGAGACACTGAAGCTAACCACATGGTTCCTGCAATTTTAACTGTGGTCAGAGATTCCAGGATTTCCACTCAGGTGGTTCATATTTTCTCAGCTTTACAAAAATTGAGTACTAGTAAAGTTTACCTCAGCAAATGGAAGAGATTTGTAATCTGGGCAGCTTCTAAAGGGATAGATCTTTTCTCAGCTCCTTTTCCTTCTATTCTAGACTTCTTGTCAGATATTTTCCAAAAAGGCGGTAGCTTTTCAAAAAATCAAAGTACAATTAGTAACTATTTCCAGTTTCCATACTGGATACAATTAGAATGCTATAGCTTCACTAAAGATTTCAAAGAGCTTTAGGAAAGGAACCTTTTATTGAGATCCCTATAAAGGATCCAGTCCCCCATGGGACATAACTGTCATACTTCAAATATTAACAAAACCTCCACTCAAACCTACAGCAACAGCAGATATAAAAGCTTTTTAGAAGATCATCTTCCTGGTGGCATCACTTTGGCAAGGAGGATCTCTGAGTTGTAAGCACTTTCTAGTAACCCCCCTTACTTGATCTTTCAAAAAGATAGTGTTTCTTTGAGAACAAATCCCATATTTATTCCAAAAGTTGCATATGACATAAACCTTAAGCAAACCATTAATTTATCAGCCTTTATTAGATGTTCACAGACATCTTAGATTTTATCTCCACAGGATTAAAGATTGTAGGAGAGCTGACCAACTGTTCATAGCTTTCTCAGAAGCAAAACTAGGCTAGAGTGTTTCTAAAGTCACACTGTCAAGGTGGCTTTCAGATTGTATAGCCTTTGTCTACAAAAAAGTGGATCTTTCTCTATCCACGAAACCAAAATCTCATTCAACAAGGTATATTGCTATTTCTAATGCCTTTATTTGTAGAGTTAGCATAGATGAAATCTGTGCTGCAGTAACATGGTCCATGCTCTACACATTCATATCCCATTGCAAGTTAGATGCACAATCAAGATTCTGTACATTTTGTAGATACACCATTCTCATAAATATCTTTCGTTGATACCTTCCAGGATTGTTTGGTAGCTAGGGAATCTGTCTCAAAGTTTGATTGGGCGAAAAAAGACAACATCGGCTATGAAGGTTATGTACTCACCATAATAATAGATCTGTGTTGTCTTCTTTTCATCACGTTCAGCATCCTTTCCTCCTTCCCCCTTCCAAAATTCTCATCTGGTGCTCCTCTTTGATTGAATGGACCTAACCAAGAACCATGTCACTTTACAACCTCAGTTGATTGCATCCTTTCTGGGTCATGCCCTGGTATAGATTATCAGATGTTTCCTTTGCTGAAATAATGAAAATTGTTTACCGATAAGTAGACTCACTTAATCTGAGGTATTTGGGTAAGAGAGGGATTGTGGGTAGAGGAGGAGTCAGAGCCCTGGAACCACATCTTCAAAAAGATGTTGAGGTCAGATCTGGTTGGATTTCATCATCCAAAGGTTGAACCAGATGAAAAGAAGACAACATGGATCTATCATTATGGTGAGTTCATAACTTTCATTTCTGAACCCCCACAGTGTACTTTTTCTAAGATACAGCATCACTGTCACAGTCTTTTTTCTGCCATAGTCAGCAGGGGTTCCAAGACAGAGGTTATGTTAAGGGCCACAGACACTGTGACAACTATCAAAATGGTCATCGGTTCAAGGGAGGGTAACCTTACCAAATTAACAATGAGTATTAGTCAAAGAGCTGTGGTAACTGAAGAGCTACTAAGCCTCCCACAAAAAAGAGTCATCCAAGAGGTCCTTTCAAACCAAAAAATGCTAGGTTTTTACTCCAGGTTCATTTTAGTTCCAGAATGATAATGGTAATCTGGCCCATTCTAGAGCTGAGTGGCCTAAGCCAATACATTCCCAAAGAGACTTTCTACATGGTCCTTGTGCAGTCAGTCATGTTTTCTCTGCATTTGGAGATTTAATAAACTCTTTGAACATCTAAAATAGCTATTTACACATCAGGATAACTAAGGAGTCTCAGAGGTCCCTTTATTTTTGACTAGGAGTTAACCATTACCAATTTTGGATGTTTTCTTTTGGTCTCAACTCTGCCCCTAGGGTGTTCAGTAAATGTGTGAATGTCATAACATCTTATCTAAGCCTGCAGGGAATCAAGTTTTTTCTTCACCCGGTTAATTGGCTATTGGCAGCTGCATTTATGGAGACTCTACATTTGGGCCAGGATTATCTTCATCTGTTCCAGTACTTGGGAATCATGACAATCACTGCAAAGTTTCTCAAACCTTGTATAGCCTTCATCAGATGCATCACAGTTGGTTTGTCTTGCTGAACCTTTTTTCCTTCTGAGATACTTAATTAAAATTACCAAACTGTATCACAGTTGCTACAAGTGCAAGTAATTCCAGCATCTTTCTGTCTTAGAGATCTAGGATCGATGTCATCCTTCTTCTGCTGAGTACCGAGTGCATGTTGCCATATGTGGATTCTGAGATTTATTGGAGCTTAGCTTTCAACCATCTGGACTGTCCTATCAAAATTCATAAAAAGTGCAGGGAAAACATTCTGTGGTGGAGACACTTTGCCAGTTTGTCTCTGAGCAGACCTTTCAAAGCCCCAAATTCCTACTGTAACAGTTTTCACAGATGCATTTGTATTTTCAAGAGCAGACAGTCTAAGAAGCAAGAGGGTAGTCTCTCTCATCTTGTGGGCATTTCAAGACTCCTCTCTCCTTTTAAGTGCTTTTGCCATCCACACCAACAAATATATCTGTGGTTTGGTATTTC
Organism: Protopterus annectens; assembly: GCF_019279795.1. NCBI lineage: Eukaryota > Metazoa > Chordata > Ceratodontiformes > Protopteridae > Protopterus > Protopterus annectens. The sequence continues at coordinate 463,710,680 of NC_056747.1, forward strand.
AGCAAGCAGATGAATTCTTAGAAGGCCATGTGAGTTTAGAAATGGGCTTTTTCAACTGATTGCAATGTAATTGTCAACCACTTCCTAGACCAAGATGATTTATTGACAGACTTGGACCTGGCTTGCTGGTGCCTGAAGAGTCATCTCTGAAGCTGTCATTTGACCACTGTCTGTTCAGTAATCGGGGAGGGACTTTGTTGTGTACTCTTCACATCCTTGACCCAATCTAAATGCAGCAACTTCTTTTTCTTTATTCTTTCCTCAAGAAGTTGTTTCAGAAATGCAGTCATACAGAAATGACAATGGTCTCCTTTACACTTTCCCCATTCTTTACACATTCCTGGAGATAGCAAAATTATTCAAACACAAGTTCTTTCCAATAGACACATTTTGGCCTCCGAAAGAATGGTTCCTTCTGCTGTGAGCTCACTTCCTGAACATACCTCTTCATTTAAAGCGCTTAAGGACACTCCTGTTCCAGCCATCTAGCAAACCTTATCTAGGTGTCCACTCCCCATACCTAACCACTTAGTTTCTCTCCTTCTGGCGATTGCTAGGGACTCTGCCTTTCCTGATTGGCTGGTCTAAAACCTGACTTCTCCTCAGAGACCTAGTACTAGAAAGAATTATAAGACAATGTATGAGATTTCCTCTTTGGGTAACAAACTGAGTGCATTGATCCTTTCACAGTCCTGGTTCCAGCTATCCTAGATTATTTTTCATGTATTTTCAATTCTGGTCTTCATTATTTTTCAGTGAAAGTTAACTTTGTAAAATGTTAGTCTGAAACAATGGCAGGAGATGATGGACATGCCCATTCTGTGTAGTAGGAAGAAGGGGCACAACAAAAAACTGCTCTCCGTGGGTGGGAAGGGTGTCCTGCTGATATCAGCCCTTTGTGGATGTGAGGGGGATTCCAGCAGTAACACCCATTGCGCATTCTACTATCATGTGTAAGGGCCAGTCTAAAACAGAAAAATTGATTCTTTTCCATTAGCTTCTCTGAAAGTTTGTCAGATTTTACAAGGATGCTTTTCTCTGTGCATCCAAAGGATTTATATTTTGTACTTGAAGGCCTAAAAGTCTCCCTTCTGAGCCTTCTTTGCCAATAGACCTGAAATTACTTTCTTGAAAAAAATTATTTTTGGTAGCTTGTTACTGCTTCTTGGTAGGATGATTTCTAAGCTTCGGGTCTTGAATCATAACCCTCCTTAAATGGTATTCAGCTGGTGCAGAGTGTCCTTGTAGGCTAATCTTTCTTCCATACATACATCTTTTCATATTGCCAGTTTCTTCCCAATCTATTCCAACAGAGGGAGGATGTTTCACATTGTATGGATGCCCCTAGGTAGCTGAAATTTTATTTGGGTATAACTAAATCCCTTCAAAAATGATTTACAATTGTTTGCCTTTTTCCAAATATAATTTCTGTCTAAAATACCCTTAGCCAAGTGGTTGTCTTATTGTATCAGATACAACAGGCCTTTTCCCGAGGTACCCAAGACACACCCTGTTAGAGCTATGATGACTTTCCAAACTTTTTTCAGGAATACAGCCTTGGATGATATTTGTAACGTGACTACTAGTCATCACTAAATACTTTTGTAAGATATTACAAGCTAGTTGTGATCTCTAACTGTAGGTCTTCCCTTGGAGCCGCCATACTTTAAGAAACTCATCCATGAGGATCCACCCCAGAAGATTATCTTAGGACTTAGTTTTTATGTAATGGGAATGAACCTCTAGCCCCAGAAATCAAAGTTATATACTTACAATAACAGTTGATCTGGATTGGCAATTCTATCCCTTTTACTACACCTTCCTTCTAGTTCCCTTTCATAGGCCTAAGAGATTCTGTGACAGCATTTGTGTGTTTTCTTGTTTACACTGAGTAGGCTATCTGTACACCCTGTATAGGCTTCAGAAATTCGGACTTGAGACCTGGGCAGCATAGCCCTGTGAGTAAAAAGGGAGGGATTAGCTAGCCTGAGAAAGTTTTCTCAGTTGGAATATCAAAGTCCTTCTGGCCTCAGTCCTACAGATAAAAGGGAATGGAAATGGCAGTTCAAATCTGTCATTACTGTAAATACTTAACTTTCATTTATGGAAACACACTTACACGCAACTGTACTTCCTGAAACAAAAATAGCATAGTGAATTTTTTACTAAAAAATTCAAGAGAGAATGTGAATAAAAATATGTGAAGCTGTTTTCTTATTAGGAAGAAGATTCAAAATAGTGAAGAAATTTAAGAATGAATGGGACAGACAAGTTATTTTCATTAGATAACTGTTGGCAAACTAGGATTAATGATTTAATAATTATTCAGGAAAATTCACAGAATAAATAGGCAAGTGATATCTTTCTGCAGTGAGAATCTGTGCAAAAAATTCTAATATCTAATGATATACAATTAAAAACTATTCATCTTTATACTCTTACAGTCTATAGGATATGCACTAATCACAGGTGGACTTTGTGACAGAAGTTTGCATGAGTGATCAACAGTCAGACGTATAGTCAATAACTTTTGATAATAAGATAAAACATCAATGACAAAAATCACTGTTTCACTCTTAGAAACATTTTGAGGTATACCCCACTGTGGAGGGGAGGGGCTGCACCCCTCCACTTCCCTAATTCTTAAATATACTAACTTTGAGAACTGTGAGATCTTGAAGAAAAAATAATTCTTCAGGATACTGCAGTCTCAGTCTTTAAACACAAATTACACATCTGTAAATGCACATTCAGTGTTGAATAAAAATGACTAGTAATTCAGCCTGGTATCAATTTGAGTGGATCATAAGATTGAAGTGCATACTAAAAATGTATCTTATGTGATTGAAAAGTTCTGCATATACTGATTTGTGTTGGTTATTCATAATATTCTTTTATTTTTTCTATGCTATATATTACTTTTTCTGTTTAGAATAAATACACTTTTTATGAGAATCTACTTTGGAATATTTAAGTACATCAACAATCACAGAATCTCTGTCAGAAACTAATGAAATAGCTTTTATTAGACAAACAGAAATTTTGTAGCACATAGCATTGTATAAAACCGTCATGGTGGTATTATTTACATAAACGTACATACACACACACACAAACTACATCTCTTGTATAATTTTGACCATAATCAGTTTTGGAAAAACAGCTAATAAAAAATCTGATATTTTTTTTCTGATCCAGTAAACTGAAGAGATCTAAACTGAAATCAAGCAATGAATGATCCTGGTTTCTAGAATATATATCAAAAGCAGGAAGCTTCTGAACAAAACTATGATATAACACAAAATTAGTTCTTACAGACTGCCAGATTAGCTTCTACTTTTGAAAAATCTGATAATGTGTGGTTGTGTGCTTAATTTAAGGTGTGAAGATGAGCGGCAACATGCTGTGTCTCGAGCAAAAGCCAACTGGCTAAGGGCTTTCAACAAAGTCTGCATGCAACTCCAGGAGGTGAGTGCAACCATATTGTAACGGAGTCATCCCAGGCATGCACATTAGTGGACCCTATCAATGAAGCCTGATCAATTGCTTGATATTGATTGCTTGATATTGATTTATTTAGTTAATGAAAATGTATTCTTCACAAACATTTGTAAAGCACATAATGGGAACTGACAAATAGTTATCAGTATTAGTTCATTCCTATTATTCATTGCTTTTTTATTTTGCTAAGTCAAAATATAAGCACACGGCTGCAGAAAAAAATATTTTCATGCTGTGTTTTAGCATGCAGTTTGCTGTATAGTTATAGTATTTTAGATTTCATATTCAGTACACTCTTTCAGGAAAATATGTTGTAGTGATTTGGTGGGAACTATTGACATATTGCACATTTATATACACTACACACACACACAGACACACAGACACACACACACACACACACACACACACACACACACACACACACACACACACACACACAAACTCTGAAGTGTTACCAGCTGCACTATGGTATAGTATAATGCCAATTTGGGTTGCACCCACATCCTTGGGAGTGCCTCCCTATCAGATTTAACAAATATGCATCCACATCTTTAGAATACACATTTTGCACTGGAATGCATCAGTGCTACACTGCATGATAGTACTGGCATGCTGACATAGCTATACATGATAGCCATCTAACTAGTACAGATAGACATATGGGGCATGGAAGGCATGCACGCACAACTTGCATGGTGTTATGTGCCTATTTGAATGAGATGTACTGAGATGCAGTGAGCCTGTACGAACCCCTCTTCATACATCACTGATTACCCTGATCACATTCTTAAGCATTATCAATGACATGTTGGGGAATTTTGCCTCTTCTGATGTAAGTTATCATCCTGACTGAATAAGATTCTCCTTGCTTTACATAGCATTAGCATCCACTCCACCCAAAGCATTTCAGTATATTCTCCAGACATGACTGGGTACAGGGGAAACGTCAACAACTCTAAAAGTACTATATACAGCAATACATGGACATTAGCTGTGGCAGTATGTAATAGGTTATGTTGGTCACTTGCACTTTTCTTGTATAGTGTTTGATTTGGTGGATTAATAAGCTTTTTGTGGGTTTGGTTTGTGCTATGGAGCATAAAGAATGATTTCTACTGATTTATTGTTTGACTGGGATGACTGCTGAAGTAGGATGGCTATTAAGTATCAGGCCTCATTGTTATTGATTGTTCAGTTTAATAATGTGATCACTGATATTTGGGTGGTACTGAAGCTGGGGAATTTGTAATTGGATTTTAAAAGCCTGCAATCTCCAGCCTGGCACATTTATGAATTTACTCTGATTTAATTGAGCAGGGGCATATGTATTTCTGGTGAGAACATATTGTGATGCAATATATTGATTCAGAAGGGCACCCTTCTCATGTGCACCACTTAGTCCTTTTCTGCTGCTTACATAGTTTGGATCTCAGTCCTAATGTTCATAATGGAGACATTCTTGTGTTTACCATCCATCTGAAATGCTAAAGCCTTCAAAGTCTTCCTGCAGTCAGCTGATCACAGTCCAAAACCCACGCTATCACTGTTGCCACTGAATCGGAACATAGCAAGATATCATGCATTGCAGTGAATCTCAGTGGACCTACCTGGACATCAACAGGAGAAAAAGAAAAGCTTAACGCTTTCCTTGAGTCTGTGAGAATGGCACCTGGGGAAGGTGCCCCTTGCAGAAAATCAGCTGAAGGATCTGTCCCACTATCCTTTGCTGGGATAAACTGGCATGAGAAGATAACATCATCAGAGGCCATATGCTAGTCAAATCCTCTTCCTGCAAAGAAATCATCCACAACAGGGCTGCAAATTCAGCACAAGTCATGAGTGCACCTTCATGGAGTTGAGTTCATACTCATTATGAGGTAACAATAAGACAAGAACAGGAGGTATGGGTTGAGTAAACATCTTGGCAGGGTGTATCTAAGTGTGCCCATATCACTTCACCCACATTAATGGTCCTGAAGCATGCCCACATTTGGTCTGCTCATGTGAAGTCATCGCCTGAGTCCTTGATTATATTAAATGGTTTCACTTGGGACTGAGGAATCTGCTCCCTAGATTTCCATGAGTCAAGCACAACATCGTGCAAAATTAATTTTCCAGGAGACTCTAATAGGCCATTATGATGAACTTGAACCTTGAGGTTTAACCTCAGCATTTGTTCTGTGCGCCTGGGGTTGGAACACTTACAATCTCCCTGCAATATTTATAAATCTTTTGAACTGCATTCACTAATAGAACAGAAAAATAAATTAATACTTAAAGGCCTTTATCTCACCCGTTTATTAGATAAAATCAAGGATAAGGAAAATTGGCATGAAAAGGAAAAGGGCAGATGTAAGGACAAAGAGAGAGAGAGAGGGAAATAAAAAAAAAGGGAAAGAGCTTCTGAACACATCTTCTCCTGCTACAAAAATTTCCCAAAAAAGTTCATCTTATGACCTATTAACTCCAACCTCTTTGGAGCCATCTGTTTCCAAACCATTGATGTCAGTGTCTGCCAATACTAAGCTATTTTATACTGGAGAGGTCTCCTTAGAGGAGAAACCTCAACCAGAAGTAGGTCCTCAGAGAGAGATCTCTTCAGGTTCCTTGACTCTAGACCTCCATCAGCATCTTCTCTTAAGTTTACCAGGTCTACACAAGTGGGCATTTGCCACGGTTCAAGTAGACATGGATGCCATCCCATTCCCCCTCTTTTTCCAGGGCAGATCAGTTTTGCCCACCAATTCCTGATTTGACTGCTCCTTTCTGCGCACATATCCTTTGGTTGTGGTTTCATAGCCAAAGATGGTCCCAGAGCTTCCCTTGTCAATCATATTTTATCCATCAGTACCACCTCTGCATCTGACACACTCAACTCCTATTTCCTCAGAGCAGACTACTCTCTGCTGTGAACTCTCAATGCTAGAGTCTTTGTGCTGACTATAGTGCCAGCCTTTTCAGTGCTATTCTTGGAGTTGGAGTGCTTGGCAATCAGTGTATCAATGCTGATAACGACACTAGAGCTGCTCAGCTAGTCAGTGTCAGGTGTTCCCTTTTTGGGGCTATCTGCATCCTTCTACTTAGAGATGGAGTTGGTTCTAGCTTGGTCAGGGCCGGCCTTAGCTGAAATGGCACCCTAGGCGAAGTAGTACTCCAGCGCCCCTTAAGCCCCACCCACACCAGTGCCCCTTAAGCCCCACCCACACCATACTCCTGAACCACCTCTATAAGCTACAGCCACATGAAGGTCACTTCCCAAGAAAGCCACTCCAGTCATTTCCTTCAATTATTTAAATGCACAGGAAGAAAAGATACCTTGTAATATAGTTAAACTGCAAGTGAAGCGGATTTTTTTTAATAAGCCTGCTTTATCTGTCGCTCCTTCACACATTTTACTGTAAAAGTAGTGTTTTTCCAGGATTTAAAGAGGCCATGTAAGCTACTCTCATACTTTATTACCCTGCCTAGGGTCCCATTTGACTGTGATTTTTTCTGCTAATAGATTGGGGCCTCCTGAGCAGCCCCCCTTCCCAGCCATACTAGTGTTTTGTTACTTGGCTATTTCTCTCTCGTTACTATAAACAATGTTCAAACCTCAGTGTGTATACAATTAGGTATTTTCTGCCATTGGAACAGAATTAAAACCTACATTCAAATGAAATGCATCTGGAAAGTTGAGAATTAAGTTTACCTTTGGGCTATTTTTAAATAGCAAGTTCCTTGAACACATTTTTATGGCCATGCATTCATGTACATGTTCTTTGAGTCACCTTCCAGATTGTAATAAATTATATTCCTTGTATAATACAGTACCATTTGCTAGTATGTATTAAATTTGTAATTTTGAACATTTTTCCAGCAAACAGTGAAAAAATGCATGACCCAATAATGATAAAACTGCCCATTTCAGAACATTTTAACCATAAAAGGCCACTCAAAGTTGTCATTACAATCAACCAGTATCAATCAGTATGGAAGGACAACCACAGTGGTGCAGCAGTTAGCATTGTCGCCTCACAGCAAGAGGTTTTCCAGTTTGATCCTCGGCTCAGCTGGGGTACCTTCTGTGTGGAGTCTGCATGTCCTCCCTGTGGTCATGTGGGTTTCCTCTGGGTGCTCCGGTTTCCTTCCACATCCCAAAGACATGCTGTAAGTGGATTGGACATGCTAAATTGGCCCTAGGTCTGAGTGTGCTCGTGCCTTCCATGGAAGGTTGGGCGCCGGGCTGGCAACTCGACACCATAAAACTTCACTACCAATCGTGAGCGTACAGGTGATCTGCTGTGGTAATCCCTAACTGCGAAAAGCCGACAGAGAGTATCAATCAATAAGCACAATCTCTGCAGAAGTAAAATTCATCCGAATACTTCTACATTAAAGAGATCTGCATATCCACAGAACAAACAGTACCATTCTAAACACTTAAACCTTGCCTGGGATATAAATAGGGCTTGCTGGAGAGATAGGTATGTATCCCAGAGACTACCCTGTCTATGGAACAGGCTCCCCATCCATGTAAAGCAGAGTTCCTCCCTAACGCAATCCAAGTACAACTTGGATAATTGGATGGGAAACTGGAAATTCATTCCTGGTTTGGCATCTATGTCTCTGATGCAAACAGGTAACCGGTAAATGGTTCATCTCCCAGGATCATGCTTACACTTATCAAGTGTATCAGACGTCGTCAGAGATTTGGGATTCATGGCTAGGCTTAAAAAGGCCCTTTTGGTCAATAGCCTAGTAAACACCTATGAACCTATATGAACTCTTAATTCTTCTCCAGAAACAAACACATTTGATAAGTTGCAAAACATGCCTAAACCTTGTGTGGAATCCTTGTAAGCTCTAAGATCTAGAAAGGTTGTTATAAAAGCTGAATTTGTAGAATGTCCTTTATGAAAGACAATACCAACTGGTCATTAACTTGTTCCTCACCAAATAGTTCCCAAGTCGATTAATTGTAATTTCTAAAATGTTATAGAGAAGGAGATACTAGAGTAGAAGAAGGAGAACAACTTTCAACTGTTTAAAGGAACAGAGGAAGGAATCACAGCAGAAGGTACCCAAAAGGTCTCCTGTAAAGGTAGACTCCACAATACAGTACATCACCTGCCAGCCCTTCCAGAATTACTTTCATAGCAATAATACCCCACTTAAGAACTGCAACTTGTCAGCATCCTTCATTCAACAACAGGCTGCTTTCACATCTGCTACCTGTAAAACATCTTTATCACTATGAGCTATATGTCCTTTACTCTGGACACTAAGTGCTATCCACTCACTTTCAAAGAGCACGTTACTTTCTTCTAGGGTGTATACACAGGTTATTCTGACGCTGACATGGACAGAGAATTTACTATTCTATTGCTATTTGTTTCTTCAAAGTGAAGGTTTAACTTCATGGTAACATTTACTTAGGATAAGTGATCACTGCAAGATTCAATATGATCTTGTCCTCACATATGCTCCCTCCAAAAATGCTAATATAATATAATATAATAGGAACATTCCAGTTGTTCAATGCTGCAAAGCTTGGTAGAGACAGCTTAGCTAGTTTGCTTACTTTGTATCCTGTATGTAACGTCATTCTTTCATGCCTCAGCTTCATAAATATACATTACTTAATGATTTAAGGACAATTTTCTCATCCTGTCAACCCATAACTGAGACAATAGCTGACTATTATACAGTATAATGTAATTATGCACCTGGCTAACTCATCCTCCACTAACAATTAAAGATACTGAAGCCTCCCTTACATGTCCATTTTATGTTTTCCAACAGCTGAAAATTGTACAGTTTGGTAGTACATAGCCTTTACAAAAATCATTTGTAAACAGTTCAAAAATATATGAGCAACACCTAAAGTTTAATTCACAATGGTCGACTATAGTTTGCATATACCTTTGGCCTTTATCCCACTTATTTATGGCATCACACACACACACACGTCTTTAAATTCCACCACGCACTCCTACTCTGCTCTCATACAACACACACACTTTTCTCTCTTAAACTAGTGTGTGTGTGCATAACTTAAACTAGTCGTTTTGCTCACTTCTGTATAAGTTATGCACACACACACACACTATTTTAAGTTATGCACACACACATCTAGCACATGCATGCAATGACTGTCTCACAAAGCATCACAGATGCCCACACCATAAAAAAGCTACATCATGGTAAACATAAACCAACCTGTCTTGTCTGCATATCACACACTCAGCATAACAAAACGAAACCTTGCATACACACACTCCTTACCTCAGCCTGCATAAAAATGGAGCTTCCTTCCAGACCAGCGCAACCTGCATAAAAACGGAGCTTCCTTCCAGTACATGAACACCTCAGCCTGCATAAAACGGAGCTTCCCTTCTGCACACTTTTTTGTTTGAATGTTAGCGTGCAATGCACACATGGATCCTACAGGTCTTACTGGCTGCTGTAAAAGTGGTGGGGGTTGCTCACTCCCTCCCCCTCACCTCGCTCTATGGTTCCGGCGCCCATGCGTGGTGGATGAATCGTACTTTTAATTACGGAAGTGGGGGAGGGCGCAATGCTACAGCTGAAAAGTGAAGAGAATTAAAGCTTCCTAACTCACTTAATTTGTGCCCTTTATGATGCCGGCTTTTACGGCGCCCTAGGAGGGCGCCTAGTTCGCCTATGCCTAAGGCCGGCCGTGAGCTTGGTTGTCCATTGTGCCTTCAGGGTCCACATCGGCATTCAAGTATTTTGAGAACCCCATTGCCCATCCATCAATGCAGGAAAGGGATGCACCCTGTCTTTCTACTCCACCCATAGGCAATAGCATGTATGTGTCATTAAAACACCAACTTTGGCCCAAGGGAAAGAGCAACACTGAACACCTCAAAGCTGTCCTTCACCAAGGTTCCTGGGATACTTCTAGGTTCTTGAGCAATTCAGCCCAAGTTTCCAGAAACTATCAGAGTAAAAGGAGACACATCAATTCTCAACCGAATCTCTCAAGCTGGCACAGACCGTGAAGAAGGTGAAGGTTCCACCCAATTTCCTCCTGAAGACTCCAAGTTCAGAGATGTCCTGGAATTGATGCATCAACATGTTACATGACACACTGACTCCACTTCCCCGGATGAGGAAGTATAGTTCTAGGCCTTTTGATCTGCCCCTTCTGCTTCCTGCTTTGTCCCTCCCATTGATTGTGTGTTTAACCTTGTAGTGGAGCGAACATAACAGAAATCCAGCATGGTAAAACCCATTACCTAAAAGATCAAAAAGATTTTACAACCACCCAAGGATAGACCATATTAATGCAAGGTCCTTCTTTATTGTTACTATTACTGCCAACATCAAGAAAGTGCTATCCGAAGAAAGCTCTATGGTCCATTCTCCCAAAGGAGAGTTGAGGGCAACAGACAGTTTTGGAAAGTATCTTATGCCTTGGGAAGATTTTCACTTTAGGCATTAAACTACATAACTCACATGATGAAGCTTTAGAGGAATCTGGCAGTGCAGACACCGAGTTCTTTCAGGTGATCTCCTTAACCAGACACGTGAAAACAACCTAAACCTTAAGATTCAGCTATGTTATTTACCACCAACCTGTCCATTAGGCTGCTTTGCAATGCAGCAGCTGGAGCAACTAGAACAGCAGGCACCCACTTTTCCATGTTGTCATGCCTGCATACTCCTTTATGATTTTGCAGAAAACTTTAAAGCATCTTTTATGAATGCCCCTTACAATATGACATCCTTGTTTGATTCCAGTGTTAAAAATTACTGGAGAGTGAATAAGAAGGCAAGACATTGTCTGCCATTGGTTCCTTTTCAAGGAACCAGAAGAGTCTCTGGTTTAGAAAATCTCAACATCTTTCCTTCAGATAAACTTCAGACAGACTGGAGTAGAGGGGAACCGTTAAATGGATGATGCCTTGGAGTCAGAATATATTCAGAAAAACCAATGGTTTAGGAGTCCTTTCTATAGGAAGTTTCCCCATCATCCCTGAGGAATAACTGTTCCACTCTGGAGGCAGTCAGTGGTTCACTTTCTCTTTACTTGGATGCTTGGTTGGCCATCATGCCACTGTGACAAACGATAGCAGTATCTCAGGAGATCATCTGGCTCCTTCAACAAAAGTCATCCAAAATGTCCCTCCAGACATCAGACCAGAGATGGTGTGGTGTCTATTTAAGATAGGTTTTAGTTCCAAAGTACACAAAGAACCTTAGACTCATTCTAGATCTGAGTGTACAAAGCCTTCATGTCAAGAAGACCAAGTTACGGATGGTAATAATGCAGTCCATCCTTCTGTATCTTCAGGAAGGGGAATAGATGTGCTCAGTAGATATACAGGATGCATATCTCCACATCATGATTACAAAGTCATCCAGAAGGTATCTCTGCTTTCAGCTGGAAGACAATCATCATCAGTTCTGATCTCCATCCTTTGGTCTCATCACAGCCTCCAGACAGTTACCAATTATATGGCAGTAGTCACAGCCCACCTCTGGCTGAATGGTCCCAAGTACTCCCATGTCTAGGCTATTGGTTCTTTATTGCAACAACAAGAGACTTAACTTGATGTGCTTGTGTCTATCCTTGGGATCTCAGTAAATATTGAGAATTCAGAACTAGATCTAAGATAAAGTATAGATTTCATTGGATGCCATCTGAAAGCAACCACAAAAACTGCAAGACTACCTGCAGACAGGGTCCTATCCTTTAGGATACTTGTAGGAAAACATCTTCAGTTCACCTCTCCTTCAGCTTCCTTTGTATTGTAAGTATTCGGCATGATGGCAGTGGCCATCAGTGTAGTACCACATGCCAAATACCATATGAGACTGCTCTAGTGGACACAATAGATAGTGTGTTCTGTGGTTTGATTCTCGGCTCGAGTGCCTTCTCTGCAGAGTCTGCATGTCCTCTCTGTGTTCACGTGGGTTTCCTGGGTTCTCTAGTTTCCTCCTACATTCCATAGGCATGCAGTAGCTGGATTGGACACTATAAATTGCCCATAGGTGTGAGTGTGCATGTGAGTGTGTGGTATGGAAGAACAACTGCTCCAGGGCTAGTCACATGGTGGTGTAAAACTTGACTGTAGATGATTGCCACTGTTGAATGGACACCACAACCCCATGTGCTAAAATGGGAAAAGGGTTTGTGAATGGCTAGATTGACTGCTCCAGTGGACACTCAGAGTGTGATGGACTCAATCTACTCATTCTCTCAATATTCCTATACAACATTCTTCAGATTGCAGACATCGCCTGCGATGGTGGATTCACTTACCCTCAGTTGAGACATATTGCCCAATCATTCTGCTACTTCCCATCAGCCTCTGTCACCACAGATGCTTCTTGACTGAGATGGGGACATTTCAGCAGAAGGGCAGTCCAAGGGGAAATGGTTACTACAAGATACTCACATTTATATCAGTGTTCTGGAGGTGAGCATGGTCCTTCTAGCATTTCAGGCTCTACAGAGGCTTCCTTCCCTAGGGTGTGATTTAGATCCTTATAGACAACACTTTGATAGTGTGGTATATAAATAAGCAAGGGGGCACTTGATCATGGCCTCTATACCAAGAGGACATGACATTGTGGGCTTGGGCAATGTCTCTGTAATTCTTTCTGTCTGCAATGCATATTCCAGGTTAGACCAGTTTTTTAGCAGATAGGCTTTTTGATACTCCATGAATGGTCCCTTGACTTGGCAGTAGAATAGATAATTTTCAGCTATTGGAGCCAACCTTGCTGCAATCTTTTCACCTTCCTGACAATACAAATCCTGCAGCAACTTTGTCCTCATCCATCCACAGGGACAGACAGCCAGAGGCACTCTTGGTCTGTCCTTGGCCATCTGTTCATCTTTATGCCTTTCCTCCTCTTCATCTAATGACAAAGTTTATTCCAAAAGCATCTCTGTCTAAGACCTCCACCATCCATAGAATCCCCTTCTGGCCCAGACAGATTTGGTTCCCTATGCTTTGGCCTCATCTCAGAAGACTTTCCTTGATTGTTGTATCCTCATTTGGGTCTTCTGTCTTATCCATTCAGCCTCACCCAGACATCACCTTCCTTAGGTTAATCATATTGATCTGGTGTTGTCATTTTCATTCTTCTTCAACATATAGGTTTGGATCTGATCCTCGGATACGACTTAGACTCATATTCCAGATTTTAGATCCAGCTTTTGAGCTCCTCCCTCTACCCATAATGCCTTATTCCATCCTCATTACCCCAGATATCGTTTTCCACCATTGCAAACAGTTGTAAGTTCATCTCTTGAGTTACCATAATGGGTTTTAGTGGATTTAAAATTTTTATTTTTCTACTTTTAGAGATTTTTCTGTAACTCTAGTCATCCTTCTGCTTAATTTTTAACGTTCGTTGGGAGTTTATTCAACTTTTTTCTTACAGTATTATATAATATTCTGCATACCATTGTTGCTTTTTACCCTTTGTATAACAGGGTATTTTCTGTATTCTACTATTCTTGGTAGTAAACTGTTTTCTGTTCTGTTCTTAAAAAAAAATCCTGGTTTGTCTTTTGTGTTTATATTTAGCATGTCAGATAAGCTGACCAGATTTAATACATTCTTATGGGCACAAAATCCCTAATTAGGATGCCCACATAGAGTGCATGTATTGCCTTGGTCCTGAACATTTAGACATGCCGTGTAAGGTTTATTCTTCCTTTAGTCCTAGGGTCTTGGTGGATTGGCATAACAAACTTATTCTAAATGGTTTGCTACCTATTATTTATTTTTCTGGGGCTCAACCCCCCACAAAACCAAGCAAATCAGCTCTGTTGTAGCATAAGAAGCACTCATTGCTGAAGTCCTCAAGGTCTTCATTGGAGCCGGTGACCAAAACAAGGAAAATTTTGAATCTGACATTGTCTGATCTGAAGATCTGACCTTTGGATCCTAGACCATGGATCCGAAGCCTGGTATGTCTTACAAGAGTTGTACACTAGAATTTCTTATTAAATTAATTTCGTCCACCTTGCCTGCTCAGTTTGTTTCAGACACCCAAGAAACACTCCAGGCCCCCATCCACAACTTCTTCTAGGTCCTTCAGAAGTTTATTGGAAGCAGATGTGGATAGGGTGATGCAAAAATTTCTCAGAGCTGAGATCATGATGGGAGTCTTTCCAGCTCCATTCCCTGTTGGATCTGTGAATCTGCCTACAAAATCTAGGACCATTCTATCTCCTTCTCTAATTTGTCCAATAGTTTCAGAGACACAGGATCTGAAATCCCTGAAAGGTCCAGTGTCAGATCCAACGAAAGCTTCTTTCTCTACTCTGATTATATCGTTGAGTGGGTCTGCTCTGATATCCTCAGATAAGAATGGGTCATGGAGCTGAAGTGTCGGCATCAGATCTGAGGAGACAGATTCTGCTCCAGTTTTGTCAAATCTGTCCCTTCCCCTTGGAGCCTCGGCTCTGGACAGTTCAGATCTTGTTCTATCCTCAAGGTAAGGATCCAGTGGAGGTCAAGACCTTCCTTCATCTGGAGTTTTGCCTCCGAAATTGTGGGTCAAAGCTTCTCAGGGTCTGTCAGCTTTTGAGGTACTAGAAAGGGTTTTGTCTCTCCCAAGAGAACTGCCCTCTTACTTTTCAGATCCTATCTCTTTTCTCTTATCATTTCCAAGCTCTGAATCGATCAGACTTCTCCACAGGGACAGCCAATTCCAATAACTGTCCAACCAGTTCCAGTAGAGAAACTTCCCCTCTCTGGCGACACCTCCCCTAAACATCCCACAGGGGAGGTACATTGGAAGAGGACATACAAAAGGAAACACACTGACTCCCCCATGGAATCACTAATGGATGATACTAATTTTGATGAAGGGGAGAGCCCCAGATCACCACCGGATGACATCTCCTTTGGCATTATTTTAGAAATCCTAAAACGGAAAGGTGGTTGGTCTTCCCAAAACCCCTCCCCAGAAGACTCAGTATTTTTGGAGGCTTTTGGTTCTGGCCTGTCTACATCCTGGGTTTACCCCCCCTCCCGACAGATAAACTTATTGATTTGGTTTTTTGCCTGGCTTGGAAAGAGCCAGATACCATCAAACCAGTTCCCAAAAGACCAGATACATTTTTAGCCCTGCCAACAGACAGACCTCACTGGAGCAAAGGAGTCCCAATTGATGCTATGGTGGTGGCAGCAGCTACCACGAAAAAGCTAGCAGAACAGAGCTGTTCTCTCCATTTGTCTGACAGGGTGTCTACAGTTAGACAGATTTGGAAAGTGAATCTTTGCCTTGGCAACCATTGCTCTGCGGTCACTAAACTACCTGGCACACTTTACTAACCTCCACAGAGATTTGATCCAAGAGCTATAAAATACTCTGTCAGAGTCCATGTCTGCAGAGGACTTCAAAAGAATATCCTCGCAACTAGCCACTTTCTTATCCATAGCAAACTCTTCGATGAGGTTGATCTCTTACACAGCTAAAGAAACCTCATGAGTAGCTGGTTCAGGCATTGGTATAAGGAGACATGCCTGGATGTGGCTATGCAACTTTGCTGAGCATTTTAATTCATCTTTTGACATCTTTTATCAATTCCTCATTCAATGGCACTTCCCTGTTTAGCCCATCAGTATAAGAGATGTTTACCCACAGTGAACAAGATGGAAAAGTTTTCCACCCTTCAACAAACCTTTTCCAGGAATCAGAGAGGTGGTAAAAAGATGTGGTTCCAAAAATATCAGGGACTTTTCCAAGATCTGCTCGGTGATAATTCCTCCAGAGGTAGAGGAGGAAGTTCTAATGGAAGACATCACCCTTGAGGCAGAGGAGACATACAGAATCAGGGTTTCAGGGATTCTTTTCCAGACAGGCCCTTTCAGTGCTCCTAAAGTGCTGCCTAACTGTCCAAATCTGGAGGCTGTCAGGGGTCAATTGTCCTTGCACCCAGATACCTGGGCAAGTATAACACAAGATTTATGGGTGCTAAGAACAATATCCTGAGGTTATTACGTGCCTTTTTTCCTACCCTCATCTCTCAAAGGAAGAAACTTTCTGATGTCCCACCCAGTCAAAGGAAGGCAGCAGCACAAAAAATTTCAGAAGCTGCTGGAAACAAGTCATCCAGAAGGTCCCACCAGACCAAACAGGATTCAGAACTTATTCACACTTTGTAGTGCCCAAGAAAACAGGGGACCTCAAACCCATTTTGTATCTAAGCAATTTGAATCAGTATGTGAAGAAATTCAAGTTCTGAATGGTCACAGTACTGTCCATCCTACCTCTTCTTCACAAGGATGATTATGTTTGCTCAATAGATCTTCAGGATGCATGCTATCACATCAAACTAGACAGGTGATCCAGAAGACATTTATGATTTTGGCTGGAAGCCAGTCATTACCAATTCAGAGCCCTGCCCTTTGGATTCACCACAGCCCCCAGGGTGTTTACCAAATGCATGGTAGTGGTGGCAGCTCACTTGAGACTAAAAGAATTGAGTCTTTCCATATTTAGATGACTGGCTCCTTAGCAACCCCCTCCAAGCATCTCCTTCAACATGCCAGGGACTATTTGCTTCAGTTTTGCAAGTTATTGGGTATAACAATAAACTATCCCAAGTCAAACTTAATGCTAGTTCAGAGCTTGGAGTTCATTGATACACTTCTGGCTACAATTACACAGGTAGCATCTCTACCTCCTCATCACAGTTCCACTCTCAGAAGTCAAGTTCATCTTCTTCTTTCACAACAATCTCCTTTAGCAAGATCAGTACTGCAAGCACTAGGTTCCATTGCAGCAATTGTTGTGCTACTTCATTTGGCATGTTTTTTATGCATGTCCTTCAATGGAATCTAGCTGTTCATTGGTCCTTTCTGCATCAACCCCTATCTTTTCATTCGAGCTTACTCCAATTTACAAACAACACATCTGCTGGCAGATCCAATTAAATGATATTCATCTAGGCTGACCTGTTGTTCTACAAACACCTATGGCCACAGTGATCATGGACACTTCTCAACTGGAATGGAGGGTGGGAGGAATTTCTTGGGAAAAACTGTCCAAGGTATGTAGTCCCCTCAGAGACCAATTTACCTACCAATGTTCTAGAGATGAGAGCAGTTCTGTTTGTTTTGCAGGATTTTCAAGATGCTCTCCCCCCTAGGGACTATTGCAGTTCTGACTGGCAATATGTCTGTAGTCTGGTACATCAACAAACAAGGAGAAACTTGATCTTATCCCCTTTGCAGAAAGGCCATGATAGTATGGGAATAGGCCATCTCATCAGACCACTTTCTAATTGTGATGCACATTCTGGGGAAAACTAACATATTAGTAGACAAACTAAGCTGGTCCATTTTGATGCCTCAGGACTGATCTCTCAATCAGTCTGTGGCAGAAATGATCTTCCATCATTGGGGCCAACCTTGTTGCAACCTCTTTGCTATTCTCCACAACAAGAAGTGCAGCAGGTACTTCACTCTTTCCCCTCCCTCAGGGGGAGTCACTGAGAGATGCTGTAGTCCATGCTTGGCCCTTGGGTCTTGTCAAAGGAAAAAACTTCAAAGACCAATACACGTAAGGTTCAGTTAAGGCACTTTAATTTACTTGCAGCAAGGAGACAAAAATACAAGGATTTGTCTAACTACTAACAGGAAGTATGTTCATTCTTATACTATTTTACAAGACATGGCCTTCTAAGCTGACGTAATCAAACACAACTTTAAGCATTGTACTACAACAGGTGTTACTTCAGATTTTCTGCTGACATGACTAGATTTGTGAGAAACTTTTCAGAAAAACAACCTGGCCTTGGTGACTATTAATCCTTTTACAAGTGTCTATTGTACACTGTTACTTTTCAAGGTACTTTTCTAATACAGATACAAGCAAATGCTGATTGCAGTTCATATTTTCAAGCAGGCTTTGTCCTAATTATCTGTTACTTCTACAGCTGTGTATGTTCTCATGGCACAGCGGAACTTCTTGTCTGAGTTTCATATAAGCAGTATTGTTCTATTCATTATTTTCCTAACGCAAGCAGAAATCATCTGCTTCTCAGTAAATTTCCAAGGCACAAGCAAGACTTAGCTGACAATACAAGGTCAGAAAGCAACTGCAGTTTGTGCACATTTATACAGTATGAAATAGAATAAACGTGTTAACTCTTTTAGGCTCTGAATGCACTAAGCTTATTACTAATACACACATTAATACATAATTTTCTAACATTTCCCCCCTATTAATACTTTTATTCTACTTTCAAAATAAGCATAAACAGTGTTTATTCTTCTCCTAACCTCTTCCACACAGGATTTTGCAGTTAAGAGAGTCATTCAGTTTAAACTTATGAAAGCATTTTCAGTCTTTTAACAGTTCTTCAAACTCAGTACTTTGATATAAGGTTTCAGAAACTGACATGTCTATAAGGTCTTTAATCAGTCTTTTAATGCAGGGGATACCACAACAAACACATACTCCCAGTAGGAGCATACCTACACAAATGGCAATCAGGATATTCATTAGGATGGTACCCCACCCCCCAAATCATTTCTGGAAAAAGTCCGTCAGTGGGTTTGGGCCTGGTTTGGTCATGGCCGACACTTGCTGAATTACCTCAAGGTGATTGTCTATCTCGTGTTTATGGTCAGGAATATATGAACAGCATTCTTCTTGGATTAAAGCGCAAGTACCACCTCTCGCCGCTAGGGTGAAGTCGAGAGCCATGCGGTTTTGGAGCACTACAGTTCTCATAGCATTCAGTTCATCAGTCACCAATTCAAGAGCAGAAAAAGTTGCATTGCTCATTACTTCGAGAAGTTTTGACAGTTTTCTCAGCTCCCAAATCGATTTCACTGCTCCATATGCTGGGGATATGCCTGCCCACGATATAACGCTATCACTCAAGTCCATATGTGTCAGCCCTTTGCCTAGGGAATGATGGTCTTTCCAATGCGCATCGATTCTTCCCACAGGATTCTCAGGTTTCTTGACAACCTCTTGGACATTTCAAATTTTCCCATGAGGTAAAACTGCAGTGTGTCGTATGGCCAGAACCAGGTAACCCAAAAAACAACTGCTGGACCAATTCTCAGGTAACCATTTGTATGTCTTTCTGCCACACACAAAATAACAGTCCTCTACTTTAGTAGTAACCCTGCTATGAATATACACTCGCCCTGCATGAAACATTTTTCTATCAATTATAGACAGCTGTTTATAAAGAACAGAATTATGTTTTACTTTATCAAGTGTTTTATGCATCAATGCAAGAAATGAATCATAGTTTGTATTACAGTAAAGATCTACTTTGTTTCCTTTAGTATAACATCTATAAGGAACAGTCACATTGCAATTGCTCCAACCCACCTGAACAGTATCATTTTTATAAAAACACACAGTTCCCTTTTGTGGAACAGACAAGTGCAATGCTATTTTATCTTGCACTGTAATGGTTGAGGTATCATAAATCAAGTTTTCCCAGGTCTCATTGAACCCTAGGGGGACTGTAGTCATTAATAACCCCCCGTATGCTGTCGGCAAAGCTGTGCAAATCCAGCAATTCGAAACATTGAGAGTCTCAGCATACACATATTTAATTGCCTGGTAAGTGTTAAAGTTTGGATGCCAGTTTATGAGTAACGCTTAGTGTTTATTCAGTTCAGTCTGTGTGGCTGGGAAAAGGAAAGGCCACAGCAAAAAGATTATTGTCACAAATGCAGTTAACAGGATGATTATGCAATACTTCTGAGGAAAGGGTTGTTCTGCATTCCTGTTTCTTCTGGACTCTATCATTTTTACTCTTGGCATGTAGCAAGTCTTCTGTCCAGTTCAAAGTTTTTGACTAATTTACAGTGCGTCAGGTGGATCCAAGAGGCACGTTCTATTATCTTGACTGCAGTGGGTGTTGACAAAAGCACTTGATATGGACCTTCCCACTTTGGAGATGCCCAGTTCTTTCTCTTAACTACCTTCAGCCAGATCCACGCTCCAGGGGGCACTGCCACTTCTGGCGGTCTGGTTCGTTCTTTATCTGAAACAGAATTTAACTGCAACAAATGTTTAGAATTTAATAACTTACACATGTACTCTGCTAATGTACCATCAGCTTCCTGGTCTGTGGGCATGAGAGATTTCCACTGAGGTATATAATAAGCCCTTCCAAAGTGCTTTTCGAAAGGAGTCAATCCTTTTGCATTTGGAACAGTTCTCATGCTCAACAGTGCCAGGGGCAGACAGTACACCCAATTTCTCTGTGTTTCTGATATTAACCTTCTTAGCTTACTCTTTAAAATTCCATTATGCCTCTCTACCAGCCCTGCTGATTGCGGGTGATACGCACAATGATTCTTTGAAGAAATTCTGAAAAATTTACTTAGCTGTTGTATGGTCTGATTTACGAAGTGCGTGCCATTGTCACTGTAGATCCTTTTTGGAATGCCGAATCTAGGGATGATTTCTTTGACAAGGACTTTGGCCACTTTTGTAGCATCTGGATTTTTAGTCGGAAAGGCTTCCACCCATCTGGAAAACATATCTAGAATGACAAGACAATACTTCTTATTTTCACATTTATTCAACTCTATGAAATCCATACAAATAGTATGAAATGGATATGGTGGTGTAGGGAAACTCCCTTGCTTGGGCTTTAATGCCCCTTGTGCATGATGTTAATTACAAACATGGCATACCACGCAGAATTTTTTAGAGTAATTTGAGAAGCCATATGTCGTGAACACTCGGTTCACCAGCTGTACCATCCCCCCTGTTGATACATGGCTCTGCCCATGGCTCAACAAAGCTGTATATCTAAACAAATTAGATGGCAATATCGGTTTCCTTTCTTTAGAGATGTACAGCCCCTTTTCAAGAATTGCTCCTCGTTTTACCCATCTTTGTTTTTCAACTTTCATAGTAAGTGTCTGCATTGTTTTTAACATTTCTAAGTCTAAAATCTCAGAGGGTTGTAATTCCTCATTCAAAAGAAATGCTTCTGAAGCTGCCTTCTTTGCAGCTGTATCAGCTCTCGCATTACCTTTTGAAATCCTGTCCTGTTGCTTCATATGAGCTGTGCATTTACAAATAGCTACTTTCTGAGGTAACTGAATAGATTCTAAAAGATCTAAAATAAACTGTGCATGATTAATCAGTTTGCCAGTAGATGTTATCATTCCTCGATTTTTCCACTGTTGCGCAAAAACATGTACAGTAGAAAAAGTGTACTGGCTGTCAGTAAAAATGTTTACACATTTACCCTTTGCTAAGGTACATGCCCGTGTCAAGGCAATCAATTCTGCTGCCTGTGCAGATAAACTGTGTGGTAAAGATTTTGCTTCTATAATGTCTGTGTCAGAAACTACTGCATATCCTACTAGGTTCTGTCCTGTAGGACCCCTTTTGTATGAGCCATCCACGTAATATGTCACCTTGGCATCATCCAAGGGAACATCCGTAAGATCTTTTCTAGGTAGTGTCTTTTGCTCAATCACCTGCAGGCAGCTGTGTGGTGTGCCATCTGCAGGGGTTGGGAGCAAGGTAGAAGGGTTCAAAGTCGTACAACGTTCAATTGTCATGTGAGGTTGGCTCAACAATATAGTCATACAGGAAAGATGCCTAGCAGGGGAAAGATATGCTACCTTCTCTTGCAGTAAAATAATCGCGACTGCATGAGGCACTCTCAATGTGAGAGGGTGGAACAACACTACTGAGGCCGAAGCCTGTACTGCCATTGCAGCTGCAACTACTGCTTGTACACAGTGATGTAAAGACTGTGGCACTGGGTCCATTTGTGAAGAATAATAAGCAATAGGGCGTTGCTTGTCCCCATGCTGCTGTGTTAACACTGATGTCATATAACCTTGCTTACAATCTACAGTTTGGAAAAAACGTTTATGATAGTTCGGTAATCCCAAAACTAATGAGGACGCTATTAACTATTTCAGTTTACAGAAAGCAAATTCTGCTTCTGGTGTCCATTGTAACAAATCCTGTGCTGCCATAGGCTTTTTATAAATCAGATTAGTCAGCGGTGCAGATTCCAAGGCATAGTTTGGAATCCAGCTCCGACAAAAATTAGTCATACTCAGGAAGGACATCATTTCCTTCTTGGTAGTGGGTTTTGGTGCTTGCAAAATCGCTATTTTTCTGTCCTCATCTAATGTCCTACCCTCCTTGGATATTACATATCCTAGGTATTTAACTTGTTTTTTCCAAAGCTGCAGTTTATTTTTGTTTACTTTATGTCCTTCAGTGGCTAAAAATTGTAATAGCGCTATGGTGTCCTCTTTACAATCTTGCTGGGTGGGGGATGCCAGCAGGATATCATCAACATAAAGCAAAATCTGACTACCTCTTGGTGGGGTAAATCCCACCAAGTTGCTTGCCATTTCTTGTGAGAATATTGTTGGACTTTCACAATACCCGTATGGTAGTCGCGTATATGTGTACCTTTTCCCCTGAAATGTAAATGCAAACCAATACTGGGTGTCAGGGTGTATTGGTATCGAAAAGAATGCATTGCTGATGTCTACCACAGAAAAATATTTCTGTTGAGGTTTTAAATCATTCAACAGGGTGTGTGAGTCTGGCACCATAGGTGCCCTTGGTATTACCGCGTCATTTACAGCTTGTAAATCTTGGACCATACGCCACTCCCCATTCGCTTTCTTAACAGGAAATAAGGGTGTGTTACATGGTGAATCAGGAGATTCCACCAGCACCCCTCCCTTAAGTAAAGCTGCTATAATAGGTTTGATTCCTACCTCTGCATCTTTTCTTAAGGGATACTGTCTTTTTTGTGGTCTAAATGCTGACTTTGGCGTAATGGTAACTGGTCCCGCTGTACGAATAAGTCCTACATCTGATTTTTCTGTTGACCAGAGAGTTTCTGGTATATTCTGTAAGGCATTCTCTTCCTCCTTTAATAGGAGTGCTAATCAGCTGTCCTTGCTAGACTGCAAGTGTACAGCTGGGCAGGTCTGAGTTATCCAATTCAACTTCTGCATTTGTATTCCCTGTTCTGATAGTTCTAGCTCTGTCTGTTTCTCCCATCTCGTAACTTTTTCTCCCAAGTCTACCCATTTCACATTTTTGTCCTTAGTTAAGCTAACATGTGGTAATCGATTAGATTTGTAAAGTGCAAAGAACTCCTGGGGCAATGAACAGCTAGCTACACTGTTCCCTTCTGTGTCCCAGTACAGATTACGTAATACTAATCTGTTTGCATGATTTCTAAACAATTCTTGCTCATATTCCTTATCAGGTCCTGGTGTGTTACAATAATACAGAGTGCAGTGCAACAAATGTTGTTTATCAATGTCAAGGGAGGGGAGCTTGCTGATGGCTACGTTCATCAACTCTTCGGTTACTGCCCCTGGACCAGTCGTAACCAAGTCCTGGCTGTACCAATAATATGTTTTACCCTCTGATTGCACTGCAAAGGTATCAATTTGCCACTGTGCTTCCATACCCTGCATGGTTGGAACTACTGCTACACCAAATAACTGCATAAGGTCTCTGCCCAAGAGGTTTACTGGGCATTTTGCAGAAACAACAATTTTGCTTTTCTGGGTCAATCCTGAAGCAGGATCAGTTATCACAATATTATGGGAGAGGGGTTCCCGATACAGCTGTCCATTAGCTGCTTTCACTAATATGTAATCAGGTGACTCTGAGTTCTCTGGCAGTTTGGAGGGATGTATCAGGGTCCATGAGGCCCCTGAGTCACACAAAAATGTGGCTTCCCTCCCTTCTACCAGGAGTGTGACTTCTGGTTTTGTGTCTGCTAAATAGAGCTCTAAGCTCAATAAAGTGAAATCCAATATTTCATTTTCTTCACTATCCGTGACTTCTTGCACTTCCTCTATGTCTTCTGTCACATTCTCTACTCCCTCTATCACATACTCATTTCTCCCTTCTCTGCTATCCCCTTCTAGTGTTTCCTGGCTACCATATAGTCAGTCCTCACCCTCCTTATCTTCCGTGGTTGCCTTCTTGTTTTTCTTGCAATCCCTTGCCAAGTGTCCTTTCTTACCGCATTTAAAACATTCACCCCTTTTCTTTCGCCCTTCAAAGTCCACTGATCATTGATCAGATTGTTTGTTTCCCTGGGCATTTCTCTTGCCCTTTTTCCTGGACTGTACTACATAAACTTCTGCTCCGTCTTCTACAGAAAATACTTGGGCTTTCTTCTTCTTTTTGCTATTAAAATGCCTTTCGGCATGCCTAACATATTCAAGCAATGTCTGTAATCTGCTTGTACGATGACCTACCATGTGTTTTGTAATAAAACTGCTTATGGGTGCAATACTGCCTTTCAAAAATGCATTCTTTAACTGCTGCTCATATGGGGAATCATGTGTCTGGTCTTCAGGAACCTGCATTCCACAATGGTTATTAAAATATTCTAACAGTCTGGCATAATATCTGTCAACAGTCTCACCTTCTTGTTGGATGCATTGATTCATGCAAGTCCAGTCTGCCCTAGGCTTCCATTTCTCAGAGATTCGGTCTGTAAGACCTTTCACTCTATTATGTAAAAAATGCCCAATAGCAACCAGAATACCTCTGCAAACACTCTAAAAGCAAACAAAAATCCAGAAAAAATGCTGAGGTAAGGCTCCAGTGTCCAAATCAAAGTAAAAAAGCAGTCTTCAGTCTTCAGTCAAGGAGAAAAAGCAGTCTTGAATCGAAAAATAAAAGTATAAGAAGTCTTCTTTATTGTCACACAAGCGCTTTCACATATTGCTTCCTCAGGTGTATACTAACAAGGGTAAACCACACCTATATATATTTAACTAAAATCATCATGTGACTTAATAGCCCATTTACCATTAAAGCTGTATTATCTCTTGTGGATCAGAAAGCATTGCTTAAAGCTATGTGTGTATGACACAACAATAAAAAAGTATGACTATTTAATAAAATACAATAAATTTAAAATACATAATATATATCTAGAAAACATTCTATCTTCTATTCATAATGTAGAACGTCTAAAAAATACATCAATTTTAATACATCAATTTTAATAAAATTCTTAGAAACATATAAATATAAATATTTCATGAAAAAACATTACATGAAAAATAATACATTAAAAGCATAGACCCATAGCCATCTATTTATCTATGTAGTCTCCTTTTTCTTAAGATAGGCTTAATGGGCATGCTGTCATTCAGCCCGTGACCAAAGTTGGCTCTCAGCATAGCTATCCATCTTGCTTCAGCTTCCTCGGTTCTATCTCTAATATCACTGTTTCTCATATTCTCATAAGTTTTTGCAACAATCATAAACCTAAATGTATGTTTTTGGCCTACCTTCAAAACGTGCTTAGACAAAACATTGTTCTCTGAGCCCTTCCCTATGTGGTATATATGTTCTCCAACCCTTTCTCTGAGGCTGCGGTCTGTTTTCCCTACATAAAAACAGTTACACAGGCCACAGATAGCAAGATAAACCACATGGGTGGTCACACATGACCCACCAACCCTAATCTCATAAAGTGCATTTGTATCTGGATGTACAAAGTGAGTATCACTGCAGATATATTGGCATTGATTACACTTGCCACATGGTCTAGTGCCAATCATGTTCTCAAGGTTCACTTTGTCTCGACCGTTACATAATCTCCTTTTGAGATTCTTTTTATTCTTAAAGGTAAATTGTGGTTTACATCCTACCACTCCACTAATTACTGGGTCGGTCATCAGAATTTTCCAATGGTTATTAACTATCTCAGTATATTTTCTCACATCCCTAGACTAGGAAATATTGACCTTTAGCTTATTCTCACTTGTCTTAGCTTCCCTATTAAATTTATCTGAGAAATAAGGTCTAGCCCTTGTACCTCTCATTTGCTGTGCTTTTATAAAACCTTCCTCTATCATACTTCTCTTATAACCCCTCTCATCTAATTCATAACAGGTCTTAACAAGCTGTTCCTGACAGTCATTGTATCCCGCACTCAGTCTGGATGCCCTAAAAAATTGATTCTGGGTAACATTCCTGAACACATATTTAGGGTGCATGCTCTCCCTTGATAATAAGCTGTTTACATGGCATTCCTTCCTATATAATCTGGTGGTGATACTCACTTTGTACATCCAGATACAAATGCACTTTATGAGATTAGGGTTGGTGAGTCATGTGTGACCACCCATGTGGTTTATCTTGCTATCTGTGGCCTGTGTAACTGTTTTTATGTAGGGAAAACAGACCGCAGCCTCAGAGAAAGGGTTAGAGAACATATATACCACATAGGGAAGGGCTCAGAGAACAATGCTTTGTCTAAGCACGTTTTGAAGGTAGGCCAAAAACATACATTTAGGTTTATGATTGTTGCAAAAACTTATGAGAATATGAGAAACAGTGATATTAGAGATAGAACCGAGGAAGCTGAAGCAAGATGGATAGCTATGCTGAGAGCCAACTTTGGTCACGGGCTGAATGACAGCATGCCCATTAAGCCTATCTTAAGAAAAAGGAGGCTACGTAGATAAATAGATGGCTATGGGTCTATGCTTTTAATGTATTATTTTTCATGTAATGTTTTTTCATGAAATATTTATATTTATATGTTTCTAAGAATTTTATTAAAATTGATGTATTTTTTAGAAGTTCTACATTATGAATAGAAGATAGAATGTTTTCTAGATATATATTATGTATTTTAAATTTATTGTATTTTATTAAATTGTCATACTTTTTTATTGTTGTGTCATACACATATAGCTTTAAGCAATGCTTTCTGATCCACAAGAGATAATACAGCTTTAATGGTAATTGGGCTATTAAGTCACGTGATGATTTTAGTTAAATATATATAGGTGTGGTTTACCCTTGTTAGTATACACCTGAGGAAGCAATATGTGAAAGCGCGTGTGTGACAATAAAGAAGAATTCTTATACTTTTATTTTTCGATTCAAGACTGCTTTTTCACCTTGATTGAAGACTGAAGACTGCTTTTTTACTTTGATTTGGACACTGGAGCCTTACCTCAGCATTTTTTCTGGATTTTTGTTTGCTTTTAGAGTGTTTGCAGAGGTATTCTGGTTGCTATTGGGCATTTTTTACATAGTACTGTTTCCTTTTTTCATGCCTGATAGCATCAAAGAGTTGGCCGGTGTAATGGAAGAAATTGAGCTTGATTATTCACCTACACCAAACAATTCAACTACAAATAATCCTTCAAGTGGTACGTCTAATGTTCAAAAGATTGATTTAAATGCAGAACTATTCATTTCTAAAGTTACTGATAGGGTTAACCCTCTTTTGAACAGAAATCTAATAGTTGACAGTGGCAGTGAACCTGAAATTGATTTTTTAACACTTCAAACTGATTTGCTAATCCTTGAAAAGAGTATGTCTAAATTAGCCAGGCTGCAGTATGAGAAGTTTCATCTGCAAGTCTGTGTATCTGAAGGTTTAATACCACGAGGACTCAGAATTTTAAAAATGCCTGCACAGACTGACCAAGATTCTGTATTAGTAAGTGAATGGCAGAAGTTGAATATAGCGACCAGTATGGGCTATATGAGACTTTTAATAAATGCTGCTGAGAGGATAGAACTGTTAATAGTGGAAGAGGTGAAGACCAGCTACTTGCAGCTTTGCACTAGATATAATTGTGAAGTGTTCACCAGGCTGCTGTCAGAGACTATAGATAATGTGAATACGTACAAACGCAAATTGTTGCAAATCAAATTAAGAAAACTAAAGAGGGATCGACAGGATTTTGCTGTCGGCAATATTTTCACTTGGCCACGTGATACTACGCTGCCTGGCAATAGGCACGCTGGGATGGATGAAGAACGACAGAGTGACATAATCGGAACTTCTGTGGAAGCTGGAGTTGGCGTTCGAGCAGCGTGTGAGAATGGAACGACGTTGGATACAGCTAGTGGGGCGAGTGGACGTCTTGAAGCTAGTGTTCATCTGCCTGCAGTAAATTCGAGTGAATCCATGGGTGCAAGGAGGAGAGTAGTGGTAACAACAGCGGAAGTACACCATGGAGCCAATGGTGAAGTGCAAACTACACTCCAGAGGCAACACCCATTGCCACATTTGGAAGCGGTTACAGCAGCCACACAAGCCCTGGTTTTTCCGCTTCCTATGAGGGACAATTCACTGAACCGGAGAGCGCCTCAGGGGTCAGGTTTTCAACCCAGGGGCAGGAGCAACACACGCCACAAAAGAAAATTCGAAGAAGTGAAGGAGAATACGTACACGATAAAGAAAGCATTCCAGAATGTAAGACATTAATAACTAATCTCTCTAAATGTACTTTGACTAATTCTGAAATTAATGTACTTTCTAAGGGTCTGTCCTTCATACCCACCAGTGATATGAATGTAACAGATTTGATTTTTGACATTAAGATGTTCACAAGGAATTTGATGCTTAAATATATATTTCATCAGAATCAAGTAAGTAATAGTAATGATGTCAGTCATGTCTTTAATAGACCTAGTACGTATGTCCCCAAATAGACAGCACTGATTAATGCATTTGAAGAAATAGTGATAGATGATATATATAGAGTACATAATAATAAAGTGAATAAGAACAAGTGGCATAATCTCAGTAGAAGTGAATCAGAAGCTCTACATGATCTTGAAAAAGCTGATGACTTGGTTATTAGACCTGCAGATAAGGGTAGGCGTATAGTTGTCCTAGACACTGAGTTCTATGACAGCTTGATGTATGAAATGTTAGGCAACACTGATTTTTACAAGAAAATTAATCATAGTGAAGTGAAAGGGATGGTAGAATCAGTTAATAATTATATTAAACATTTACATCATGCGCAGATGATTACCAAGGAGTTATGTGACTATTTCTTTAGCATTAAATATACCATTCCGTATATAAAAGGTTTGCCCAAGGTGCATAAGAACCCCAGTAGACCACCCATGATGCCTATTGTCTCGAGTGGTGGATGGTGCACAGAAGCGATATCAATATATTTGGACAAGAAGCTTAGAACAATAGTGAATAGCTCTGAAGGTATTCTTAAGGATACAGAGCAATTTTTGCATGACCTTTTTGTTTTTATGAAGAAGGATATAACTAGTTCTGGCATTGTCTTAGTGACGCTAGATGTTGTGTCACTATTTACTGTAATTCCCAATACAGTGGGTTTGGAGTTATTATATGAATTAATGAATGATGCTAATATATATAAACCAGATGAAATAGTGATACTAATTGAATTAATGAGAATCGTGCTTAATAATAATGTATTTCTATTTAAGAAACAGGTCTATCATCAAATGAATGGCGTAGCGATGGGTAGCTCATGCTCCAATACCTATGCCAATGCAGTCATGTTAGCCTGGGAGAGAGCACACGTATTAAATGGACCCTTTAGTGACATGATACCTTTCTACAGGAGATTTGTAGATGATCTTTTTATTCTGTGGAAGGGGAATGTGACAGAGTTGTTAGAGTTTGTTGATTATATTAATAATACAACAAGTTTTTTGAAATTCACCTTAAATTACTCTGAAGAAAGCGTGAGCTTTTTGGATGTATTAATAGAAAGAGATGAAAAAGGGACTATTACCACCAGATTATATAGGAAGGAATGCCATGTAAACAGGGAGAGCATGCACCCTAAATATGTGTTCAGGAACGTTACCCAGAATCAATTTTTTAGGGCATCCAGATTGAGTGCGGGATACAATGACTGTCAGGAACAGCTTGTTAAGACCTGTTATGAATTGGATGAGAGGGGTTATGAGAGAAGTATGATAGAGGAAGGTTTTATAAAAGCACAGCAAATGAGAGGTACAAGGGCTAGACCTTATTTCTCAGATAAATTTAATAGGGAAGCTAAGACAAGTGAGAATAAGCTTAAGGTCAATATTTCCTACTCTAGGGATGTGAGAAAATATACTGAGATAGTTAATAACCATTGGAAAATTCTGATGACCGACCCAGTAATTAGTGGAGTGGTAGGATGTAAACCACAATTTACCTTTAAGAATAAAAAGAATCTCAAAAGGAGATTATGTAACGGTCGAGACGAAGTGAACTTTGAGAACATGATTGGCACTAGACCATGTGGCAAGTGTAACCAATGCCAATATATCTGCAGTGATACTCACTTTGTACATCCAGATACAAATGCACTTTATGAGATTAGGGTTGGTGGGTCATGTGTGACCACCCATGTGGTTTATCTTGCTATCTGTGACCTGTGTAACTGTTTTTATGCAGGGAAAACAGACCGCAGCCTCAGAGAAAGGGTTGGAGAACATATATACCACATAGGGAAGGGCTCAGAGAACAATGCTTTGTCTAAGCACGTTTTGAAGGTAGGCCAAAAACATACATTTAGGTTTATGATTGTTGCAAAAACTTATGAGAATATGAGAAACAGTGATATTAGAGATAGAACTGAGGAAGCTGAAGCAAGATGGATAGCTATGCTGAGAGCCAACTTTGGTCACGGGCTGAATGACAGCATGCCCATTAAGCCTATCTTAAGAAAAAGGAGGCTACGTAGATAAATAGATGGCTATGGGTCTATGCTTTTAATGTATTATTTTTCATGTAATGTTTTTTCATGAAATATTTATATTTATATGTTTCTAAGAATTTTATTAAAATTGATGCATTAAAATTGATGTATTTTTTAGAAGTTCTACATTATGAATAGAAGATAGAATGTTTTCTAGATTTATATTATGTATTTTAAATTTATTGTATTTTATTAAATAGTCATACTTTTTTATTGTTGTGTCATACACACATAGCTTTAAGCAATGCTTTCTGATCCACAAGAGATAATACACCTTTCACTCTATTGTCTAACTCTGCGCTACTATGTGGGAGGGGCCTGAGTGCAATATCACAGGGATTCCAGTCGCCACTAATAATGTGCCAGTCTGGTCCCACAATTTGTCTGACTTTTTCTACCTCTTCTCCATTTAAATTATAACTCAGCCTCATTCCTTGCAAATCTTCTAAGAACTTTCTAAAATTAACTTTTGGATGGGGAATTCCCTCAGTGGCTTTCTGGATGTCTTCTGGAGTCCAGGGTCTATACACTAGAATTGTTGGGTCCTGACCTTCTTGCCCTGCCTGAGGATTAGGCACTTCTATAAGTGGACATATTTATTCTTCACTCATAAATCGTGAATTTCTACCCATTTGATATAACTCAATGTCCCCTTTTGAGTTTCCTGCCCGTGTTCGAGACCTGGTCTCGACGGGATCTCTAACAAACGGTGTTGCTTTTGTAGTGTCTCTACTTACAGTGATAGCAGGATATCGCAGGGGTGGACTAACTTGTTCACTTGCCTCATATTCTGGTAAGGGAGGCTGAGGGGCTGATGCTATTACTAAGTTATTATCCTCTTTATCTAAAAACATTGCTTTTGAATTATTACTCTTTTGTTCCCTTCGGTTTACTTCCTCAATCCACCTGTGTACCTGAGGAATTCCTAATTGACGTTGCTTCTTTACCCAACCTCTAGAATCGGTTTTAAGCTGTTTGACAAGCAAGGATTTCTCTAGTTTACCATCAAATTCATATTTATTAACCCATTTTGAGTAGTATTTAATATTATCAGCACGCTATGACTGCATGTATTTCACGTCTTTGGTTAACTTCGGATTTTGGGACCTTTTTGTACAGTTATTACCCATTTTATTCTACCCTTTTAATTGCTACGTAACACCTTATTTTTAAGTGGTACCACGGATATTTTTATAGTCTCTTCAGAATGACTGCCTACCTGCTCTGTTTCCCTGATCTATGACAAGACAGTAATCTTTCTGTCCCTGACTTATAAAACAAAGTCTCTAACAGAACAAATACAAATCCAGTCCCTAGTCTAAAACAGAAAAAGAAGGTAGATTCACCTTACCTGAGCCTTCGTGATTGATCACCTGGTTCGAGTAAACCCGTCCTTCAGTCGCAGATCAGAAAGTGGCTGGCCTCTTTTGTATGACAATTCAGTCAGAGGACTTTTCAAATAAGAAGAACCGATGTGGTTTCTTCCCCGTACGGTTTCAAGCCACCTGGCCTGTCTGATCCGAGGCAAAGTGAAGGTTTCCGGTCTGAAGGACCAATCTGTCAAAGGAAAAAACTTCAAAGACCAATATACGTAAGGTTCAGTTAAGGCACTTTAATTTGCTTGCAGCAAGGAGACAAAAACATGCAAATACAAGGTTGTGTCTAACTACTAACAGGAAGTATGTTCATTCTTATACTGTTTTACAAGACATGGACTTCTAAGCTGACGTAATCAAACACAACTTTAAGCATTGTACTACAACAGGTGTTACTTCAGATTTTCTGCTGACATGACTAGATTTGTGAGAAACTTTTCAGAAAAACAACTTGGCCTTGGTGACTATTAATCCATTTACAAGCATCTATTGTACACTGTTACTTTTCAGGGTACTTTTCTAATACAGATACAAGCAAATGCTGATTGCAGTTCATATTTTCAAGCAGGCTTTGTCCTAATTATCTGTTCTCATGGCACAGCAGAACTTCTTGTCTGAGTTTCATATAAGCAGTATTCTATTCATTATTTTCCTAACGCAAGCAGAAATCATCTGCTTTTCAGTAAATTTCCAAGGCACAAGCAAGATTTAGCTGACAATACAAGGTCAGAAAGCAACTGCAATTTGTACAGATTTATGCAGTATGAAATAGAATAAATGTGTTAACTCTTTTAGGCTCTGAATGCACTAAGCATATTACTAATACACACATTAATACATATTTTTCTAACAGGTCTCCTTTATGCTTATCCAGCTCTCCTCTTGCTTCCCAAATTCCTGCAGAAAGTAAGTCAGCTGAAGAGCTCAGTAATCCTCATTGCCTTTTTCTGACCTCGGCAAGTAAGGGTCCCATTCCTACTGTCTCTCTTTCATTATCCTCCATGGATACTGGACCCAACTCCTGATCTCCTCTCTCATCCATCAGGGATCCAACATACAGGCCCTTAAACTAACTGCATGACTTCTTCACTTCCAGTAATGGTCTGACAGCCTAGGCTCTCTTCCCGTATACCTGACATTATTTTGGCTTCTAAAAAGGAATATACCAAAAAAGTATACAAGAGCAAATGGAAAAGATTCTCCCTTTTGGCTTTGAATAATGAACGTGACACTTTCTCTGCCCTGGTTTCTGAGGTTCTTCAATTTTTTGGCAGCTATTTTTAAAGAAGGAATTAGTTTCTCTACAATTAAACATCATCTGGCAGCAATTTCTAATTGTCAAACAGGGAACAGAATTTTTTTCCCTGGCTTAATCTAAATTATTCAAAGCTTTTCTGAAAGGTATTTTTCTTCTAAGGTCTCCGGTAAAAGATCCTGGGATCTTGGGATCTGATAGTTGTGCTGCAAGGTCTAACTCAGAAACCTTTTGAACCTTCAGCTAAAACTGATTTAAAATTCCTTTCATGGAAAACAGCCATCTTAGTAGACATTACTTCTGCAAAGAGAATATCTGAACTCCAAGCTCTTTCTTCGAAAACACCTTGCATCATTTTTCATAACGATAGGGTCTCATTGTGGTCTAACCCTTCCTTTTTACCTAAACTGGCTTCTGAGAATAATATTATCCAATCCATTCATTTGCCAGTTTTCTTTCCAAGTTTTTCAAATAAAGGAGAGTACATGCTGCATCTTCCTGATGTACAAAGACAATTACATTGTTATCTTCACAGAACAAAACAAATTAGAACATCAGATCACCTCTCTGTTTCTTTTTCACCAAAAAGGCTGGGTTATCCAGTCACTAAAATCACTCTAGCCAAATGTATTACAGACAGTATTTCTTGGATTTATTCAAGGCATGACATTGCTTAAATCTCCCAAGGCTCATTCAACCACATCCATTGCTACATCATCTGCTTTTTGGTTAAGAACACCCGTTGATGATATTTGAACTGCAGCTGCATGTTTCAATGCTCATACCTTTGTTACTCATTACAAATCAGATATTATGTCTAGAAACAGAGCTGCCTTTGGTTCAGCAGTACTCTGGAATATCCTTCGATGAGGGCCACCCAAGATCAATGTAGCTGGGGACTCTATCCCATACATTGAGGTAGAGTTAAGGACAACATCAGATTAAAAGATCTGAAGTAGTTAACTTCATTTGATCAGCAACTTGTGGGTATCGGATCTGATTCGGATCTGAGCCTGCAGCTTTCCTAGCAAAAGATCCAAGCTCCAAGCTCCTCCCCCTACCCATAATGCCCTGCTACCTCCCTCTAACCCTCAGATTTCGTGTGCTTTGGCTTCTTGAAGCATCTGAGAATGAGCTCCTAGCGTTGGGTTTTGTGAGTTAAGTAGATTATTTAACTTTTTCCCTTAAATTCACTTTTTTTCTGAGTGTGTGTGACACCCCTTCTCTCCTATCTTTCTGGGTAGTTTATCTTTAGTTCTTTAGTTAGTGTAAATTTAAATCCCCTCCCCCCTTCTGTCTGTGTGTGAAGGTGTGTGCGTGTGGGCCTAATCTTGTCAGTATGTCCGAGGCCCCAAAAGCTATTTTTTTCTAAATGCTCTGAGTGTGGCCATAAGCTCTCCCCAGTGGATGGCTACACTCGGTGCGTTATTTGCCTGGGTGTAGACCATCTTTCTTCAGGCTGCACTATCTGTGCAGCCTTCAACCCCAGGGCTTTGAGGGGCAGGCGGACTAAGCTAGTCCTCGCGGGCCATTTGCCTCCGGATTCAGCTTCGTCATCCTTCCCCTCCGTGGCACCAGCTGCGGCTGCAGCTGCCCCAGCGACCGTTCCCGCTCCGCTGGCCAGGATTCAAACTCCCTCTTTGGCTCAGGAGGAAAGGGAATCGAGAAAAAAGGACAGGAAAGATAAAGAGCAGGAGAGAGACAGGCATCGTAGCCACAAGAGGTGGGCCGATTCAGCTCCCTCGGCCCCGCCATCTAAGCAGCTTGCCTCCCCTCTTAAGGTCTCCAGGACTTTCCCCTCCAGGCTTTGATCTCCACGTTTCTCCTCGGAGCCGGAGGAGGAGACCCAGTGACCTTCTAAGTCATCCAGGTGGCCTTCCCGGCCAGTCTCTGCAGCCTCATCCAGGTCCACTAGAAGTTTATCTGACGCGGATATGGATCGGATGATGCATCGATTTCTTCAGGCCCAGCTGCAGATGGGACTGCTCTTGCCTCCCCTCCCTCCGGGGGGAGCTTGACCCCTTTTTTCACCCCCATTGCTCCTTCTCCGACCCACTACTGGAGTTCAGAGCTATCGGAACCGAGTAGCTTCGGAGCTAGGGTGGTGTCGGCGCTGACAGTGTTTCCTACTTCATCTCCGACTGTACCTTCGAGTTTGTCGGATCCCTTTTCGGATCCGAGCTCTCGGGGCCGTGAGATGAGCATCGGATCCAGAGGGGTTAGTGTGCCTTCGGCTCCGCTGAGGTTGAATCGCACTGCCCTTTTGGATCCGATCGGGTTATCTCCAGCGCCGATCCATGCGCCGGATCCGAGGGGACTGCTTTCGGATCCTAGGGAGAGTAGCTCACCCTCGGCATTCGACGTCGTGGAGAGGGTTCTTTCGAGGGATTCGAGGTCCCAGGCTCTGGCTATGGATCCACCCGCCATTCCCTCTCAGACGGGCCTGTCTTCCATCATCTGGCCACAGGGACAGCCTGTGCCTACGTCCCAGATGGTTCCCATGGAGGAACAGGACATTGTTGGTGAGCCCTCCTCGGACAGCCCCCCCGAGGAGGTCCCTCACAAACGTAAGTGCAAGAGGAGGCACTTGGACTCACCCAAGTCCCTCACAGAAGACACGGACTTGGAGGAAGGGGAAGGTTCCCCCAGGTCACCCCCCGAAGATGTCTCCTTTGGAGACATTATGGAAATGCTTCGTATTAGAGGGGGGTGGTCAGCCCAAAAGCCTTCCTCGGACGAGTCTGTCTTTCTGGAGGCATTCGATGCAGGCCCATCTACCTCTTGGGTGTCCCCTGCTGCTGATACCCTGGTGGACCTCATAACTACCAGGGCATGGAAGGAGCTGGACACTGTGGAGCCATTACCCAAGAGACCGGACAGGATTCTAAGCCCCCCACAGACAGGACAGCTTGGAGCAAGGGTGCCCCTGTAGATGCCATGGTGGTGGTGGCTGCCACCAAGAAGGAATTAGCACAGGAAAGTTCCTCAGTACATCCTCCAGACAAGGAGTCTTGGACGATGGACCACCTCGGAAAGCAGATGTTCGCTTCAGCGACCTTCTCTGTAAGGTCACTGAACTATATGGCACACGTGATTCGACTACAGTGAGACCTAATAAAAGAGTATGCTGGGTCACCACCAGAGTCCATGTGAGCCGAGGACAAATGGACCTTCTCGGCACGAATGGCCACTCTTAAATCTATCACAAATACCTCTATGCGGCTTCTTTCCCATGCCACGGAAGGAGCGGCTAGAGCCAGCAGAACAGGCATTGTCTTACGATGACAGGCCTGGCTCCATCTCTGCGACTCTGCGGAACTCTTCAAGGTGTCCTTCACGAACGCCCCCTTTGACGGTTCTACGCTTTTCGGCAAAACCGTCCATGATATGCTATTCCAGAGCAAGAAGGACGGGAAAACATTGTCTGCTGTCGGGATCCGCTTCTCGGCTCCTCAGAGGTCCTTCTCCAGGAACCAAAGAGGACAGAAGAAGATGTGGTTCTGGAAATCCCAACAATCCCATTTTGCTCCGGATCCCTCGTCCTTCAGAGGCAGAGGAGGACAGGGTGGATGCCGGCCCAGAGGCAGAGGGGGGCCGAAGAATTTTGGGTCGAGGGAAACCATTTTCCGATCGACCCGTGCAGCAACCCTGAGGGGTTGCCCGACTGCTCCTCTCTGGAGGCAGTTGGGGGGGGCACTTCTCGGAGCATCTAGCACATTGGGAGTCCATTACGACAGATCGCTGAGTGCTCTGGATCATATCCAGAGGTTACTCATTTCCATTCCTAAATACTCCACCTCGGTCGGGGCACCTCCCCGATGTACCACCCAATCAGAGGGAGGTAGCAGCCCTCGAAGTAAAAGAACTTGTAGAAAAAAGAGCCATCCAGCATGCCCCCCCCCCGGTCAATCCAGATCAGGTTTTTACTCCAGGTTCTTTTTGGTGCCAAAAAAGATGGGGGACTTATGGCCAATTCTCGACCTGTCCACACTGAACCTGTCAGTTGCCAAAGAGAAGTTCTGAATGGTCACCATTCAATCCATTCTCCCACTATTACAGGAGAACAACTGGATGTGCTGCATAGACCTCAAAGATGCGTACTACCATGTTCTAATGGACAGACAATTCAGGAGGTTCCTCCTCTTTCGGCTGGGAACCAGCCACTATCAGTTCAGGATCCTACCCTTCGGTCTCACCACAGCCTCCAAGGTTTTCACCAAGGTCATGGCAGTTGTAGCGGTCCACCTGAGGCTTCAGAGAATTCAGGTCTTTCCTTACCTGGATGACTGGCTCCTAGCTGCCCCCACCAGGCATCTACTATGTTCAGTGAAAGACTACTTCCTACATCTCGCCCGCTATCTAGGGATCATGATCAGTCACAAGAAATCCTCCCTTCAGCCTACTCAAATTTTGGATTTCATAGGGGCCAGGATAGACACAATTCAGTCCAAAGTTTTTCTGACATCAGACAGACTTTGCAATCTAAACCTACATGTTTTGGCTCTTCTTCAGTCCTCGGCCCCTCCAGCGGAGTTAGGCCTGAGGGCTCTGGGGTCCATGGCAGTGGCCATCAACTTGTCTCCGCTCGCGTGTCTGAATATGAGGATTCTCCAATGGACCTTACAGGTCCAGTGGTCCATTTGCTTCATCCCTTGTCTGTTCCTATTCCTCTCAGCAGGGTTTGCAGGGAATCTCTACTTTGGTGGGTCCATTCCAAGCATCTCCAGGAAGGCGCCCCTTCTCCATGTCCCCACCCCAAGTCACATTGACCACGGATGTGTCTCGTTTCGGGTGGGGGGGCATTGCATAGGCAGCACCGTCCAAGGCACGTGGACTCACACAGAGACCTTTGTGCATATCAGTGTCCTGGAGATGAGGGCGGTGCTTCTAGCATTGCAGGCTCTCCACGCCCTTCTTCCTCTGGGGACTATTGCAATTCAAACAGACAACATGTCAGTGGTCTGGTACATCAACAAGCAAGGGGGAACCAGATCTTACCCACTTTGCCGAGAGGCCATGAGAGTGTGGGAATGGGCGATATCCACCAACTGCTTTCTCATAGCAACGCACATACTGGGTCGGTCAAACATTCTTGCGGACAAGCTGAGACGGACTATCCTCTCACCCTATGAGTGGTCTCTGAACTCCTTAGTAGCGAAACAGATCTTCCTCAGATGGGTCAACCTTGCTGCGATCTGTTCGCATCGCCTTCGAATGCAAAGT
Source organism: Protopterus annectens (assembly GCF_019279795.1). NCBI lineage: Eukaryota > Metazoa > Chordata > Ceratodontiformes > Protopteridae > Protopterus > Protopterus annectens. The sequence continues at coordinate 463,749,526 of NC_056747.1, forward strand.
GCAGCGAGTTTTTCGCTCTAATTCCCCCACCAGGGGAAAACCGCAGAGACGCTCTGGTTCATGCTTGGCCATCCGGTCTTCTTTATGCTTATCCTCCTCTTCCATTGATGACAAAATTCTTGCAGAAAGCTCGTCAGCTGGGGAGCAGAGTTATCCTCATAGCCCCATTCTGGCCTCGTCAAACATGGTTCCCTTGCCTACGGTCTCATCTAGTGCATCCTCCCTGGATCTTAGATCCCCTTCCGGATCTGATTTCTCATCCCCTGGGATTGAGGACCCCCAACCTGGACAACCTCAAGCTGTCGGCTTGGTTGATCCAGTTCCCTTGATGGCTAGGACTCCTGGTATCTCATCCTTGGTTAAAGCCATTTTGGTGGTCGCTCATAAACCTTCTACCAGAAAAGTCTACAAGAGTAAATGGAAACATTTTTCTATCTGGGCAGAGCATAGAAATTTGGACCCCTTTACGGCTTCTATTCCAGCAGTCCTCGATTTTTTATCTCAAATTTTCCATCAGGGAACTAGCTCTTCAACTGTTAAAGTTCAACTGGCAGCAATTTCCCACTTTCACACTGGAAACAAATTTGGCCCCCTGGCATCATCTAAGATCTGCAAGACCTTTCAGAAAGGTACCTTTCTTTTGAGACCCCCTGTTAAGGAAGCAGTCCCTCCATGGGATTTAACCCTAGTTCTTCAGGCTCTGACTGGTCCTCCCTTTGAGCCTGCAGCTTCAGTTGACTTGAAGTATGTATCTTGGAAAACTGCCTTCCTGATTGCCATTACTACAGCTAGAAGAATATCGGAGCTTCAGGCCCTTTGCAGTAAGCCCTCATACATCATTTTTCATAAAGACAGATTTTCCCTCAGGACTAACCCCTCTTTTCTGCCTAAAGTAGCTTCCGAAGCCAATATCAGCCAATCTATCAACCTGCCTGTCTTCTTCCCTAATTACATCAACAAAGGGGAGTATAGACTCCATTGCTTGGATGTACATAGACAGTTATGATTTTACCTACACAGAATGGCTGTTTTTCGAAAATCAGGACAGCTCTTTGTTTCATTTGCTAAGTCCTGTCTGGGTAAACCAGTGACTAAGGTAACCTTAGCTAGGTGGATTTCACAATGCATTCTTCTTGCATACAGAAGCTCTGGTCGACCTGGGCCCGTGCGAGTTCGGGCACACTCTACCTGTTCTGTGGCTACTTCCGCAGTCTTCTGGTCGAGGGTCCCTTTGGATGACATTTGTTCAGTTGCTACTTGGGCTTCCTCTCACACTTTCCTTACACATTATAAATTGGATCTGATTTCCAGAGGAAGGGCGTCCTTTGGCTCTGCAGTGCTCCGGAATATCCTCCCATAAGGGCGTCCCAAGTTGTGGTAGCTGGGGACTCCGTCCCACAGGTTGCTGATCAAATGAAGTTAACTACTTCAGATAAAGAAGTTATGTACTCACCATAACGTTCCATCTGAGTAGGTAACTTCATTTGTCTGCAGCCAACCCTCCCTCTATCCCCTGGACCTGTAGTTCGCTCTTGAAGGATCATGTTATGTCACTTTCCAGATGACATCAGGTTAGAATGTTCAGGTAGTTTTTTCCTTGTGTTATAGTAGTGTTCTACGATACTATGGCAAACTCGATCTGAGGGTTAGAGGGAGGTAGCAAGGCATTATGGGTAGGAGGAGGAGCTTGGAGCTCGGATCTTTTGCTAGGAAAGCTGCCACAGGTTGTAGACAAATGAAGTTACCTACTTAGATGGAACGTTATGGTGAGTACATAACTTCTTTTTATGTAATCACCATAACTAGGCATCTGTGTTATCCAATTTCATTCTTCCTCAACTTCTCTCCCATCCATCCCCCATCCATTTTTTTCTGGAGAGACTTATTAGACTGTATTTGGAACCCACAGTTTGGTGTTTGAGCCCTTCTTTATTAGCTGTACCTGTCGCTGATTAACCATAGGGATATGGCAACAAACTTGATCTGAGGTAATGGGGATGGAATAGGGTATTATGGGGAGATGGTGGAGCTCAAGAGTAATATCCCAAGTCTGGAATTTGCAGCCAAGTCAGATCTGAGGTAGGATCTGAACCCATACATTGAGGAAGAATGAAAATGGACAGCCCAGATGCATAGTTATGGCGAGTACATAGCTTTTATTTTTTCTAATGATGTGCAATAGCTTATCCTTTTCTAATAGAGTTGTGCAAATTCCTTTCAAAAACATATCACTATAGGCTCATAGGTGAATACTAGGCTAACTGCCCTTGCAGGCCATTTTAAGTCTAGCGGATAATCTTATTAGATATGTTATTTCACTCTAGCAATGTATGCAAGTTTCAGACTTCATTTCATCCATCCAAAGTCAGTATATATATAAATTTCTGACTTCATCCCATCCATTCAAGATCAATAGGGAACTTTTACTAAAATTATATATACTGACTGTGTATGGATGAAATGAAGTCTGAAACTTGCATACATTGCTAGTGTGAAATAACATACCTATACTCTTCTCAGGAAAAACTTAAAGGCAGTCACCATGTGAATTTATTGAGGTACAAATGTGGCCATGCAAGACATGGAGCCGTGATATTTATTGTCACTTAGTAATTGTCCTGTTATATTCCTGTCTTGGGAAATGAAATTTTAGTAATGACATCGCCTATTTTTTATTGATAGCGATGCTTACTACTGTATATATTATTTTTTGTCATCCCCATCACTGGACATCAGAGATATGTGAAAAACTTATTTTGGGTTAATTAGATTAAAGAAAAGAAGTTTCATAATAGGAATTTATGTAAGTCAGCAGATTTGTTTTTGCCGCTCCTTGGGAGCCACTATTGGCTACTTAGATCATCCATTTATTGTTCGTGCCATTTTTCCTCTATTGAATATTAGAAATATGTGAAGAACTGCTTTTGGGATTATTTGACAAGTTTTCCAATAAGAATACATGAAGGCTAGCAGATTTATCTTTTGCTGTTTTTTGGAAGCCACTATTGGCTGTTTAGTTCACCTGTTTTGCATATTCTGACTCCAATACATTAGTGTGAGGCATGCTTCTAAGTATGCATGAAAGCTAGCTGCTTCATCTGTTACTTCTTTTGGAAGTGCTATTGGTTACTAACATCACCTACTTTGCATATTTCATTAGTACTGAACATTAGCAAGTTGTGTGAGGCATCCATTTAGAAAATGGTATTGTTAACCCGGTTTATGCAAATCAGATGGAGAAATCCAAACATGAATTGGCTGGAACCTTGGTGTTGATATTCTCATTGGGTGAATAATTCTGACTGGCTTATATATACAGATGAATGCCCCATTTGATTATACGATCTGAAAAAGAACTATTCAAAAGCGCTTATCGTTGGACAAGGGACTTAATTTTTATTATTTTTGTTCTTATTTTGTTTTATTTCATTCTTTTCATTAAATTCTGGATTATAACAGAACTTTTATTACTGGATTGCACGGACAGTTTATTTGCTTTTCAGTCATCCACTCATCAAGGTTCCTCTTGAAGAGTGATAGTGAGGGGCTCTGTCTTATGTAGATTGGGACCCTGTTCCATAGTAAGGGAAGTCTCTGTGAAGGGACTCTATCCCTCCAGCATGTTCTATTCATTGTTGTGTTGAGGTTTATATCCCTAGAGTGTGTAGCTCGAGTAGATTTGGTTTTGCTAAGATGGAGCATGTTCAACAATTCTGGGTTGGACATGGCTCTGTACGTTGGAAAGAGATCGCCTCTGAGAAGGCGGTATGCAACAGAGAACAGTCTTAGCTTTTTCAATCGTGCTGCATAGGGCAACTGTTTGAGGCCAATAATCCTCTTGGTTAGGTACCTCTGTGGTCTCTCCAGCTGCTGGAGATGTCTAGCCAGGTACATTCCAATTGGTGCATTGTACTCAACAATGGGTCTGATGAGGGAAGAGTAGAGGGGCACCATTACATCCTTAGATCTTGACGCAAACCCTTTCCTGATCAGATGGGTTACATAGAAGGATTTTCTAACAACTTTGGCAACATGGTTATCAAAGGAAAGCTGACTATCTACTTAGGTCCCTAGATCCCTTATTTCTTCTTCAGATTTCAGGGGATTACCTCCTATGTTGTAGTTTGCGGGTACTCTTTTTTCCAAAGGGGATTACTACACATTTTTTTGCATTTAGCTTGAGACCATGGCTTTGACACCATGCATCAGTCTCATTTAGACATCAGTCTCATTTAGACCCTTCTGGAGGATCTCCATGTCAGCCGGAGACTCTATTATAGCACCCAGTTTGCAGTCGTCCGCAAACTTAGTCAGCCACAGCCCCTCCATGCTTGCCTGTACTTCTGAGAAGTATATGCTAAAAAGGAGTGGCCCCAGGACAGAGCCCTGAGGCACACTGCTTGTTACTGGTCTGGATTCGGACATAGATCCCACTACTCTTACTTTATGGGATCTGTCTGAGAGCCAGTTTGCGATCCATCTTGTGACGTAAGGGTTTATGCCCAGGCTGGTGAGCTTATCAATAATACCTAAATGGGGAATGGTGTCAAATGCTTTAGCAAGGCCAAGGTAAGCCATGTGTATCTCCTTTCCCTTATCTATAGCCTGAGTAACTGTCTCAAGGAAATCCACCGAACTGTGTGGAAAGCCGAACTGTGTGGGGTCCAGTGACTGGAGGTTCCCAATCTCTCCATTTATGAGTTCCATAATGATTCGCTCCATAGCCTTACAGATCAGACTGGTCAGGCTTATTGTTCGGTAGTTCCCAGGGTCAGTTGTGGCCCCACCCATGTGTAGCGGGACCACCGTTGCTGTGCGCCATTCTATGGGCACATATCCTGTGGAGAGGCTGAGGCTCGACAGGGTATTAAGATGCGGGATTAATTCCTTTTGGAGCTCGCGTATGACACAGCCTGGGACACCATCTGGTCCCATGGAGGCAGTGTTTTTAGCTTTAGATAGAGCCTTGTTAACAAATGTATCAGTAATAATTGGACTTACACAATCCCCTGGAATGGTAATAGGCCCTGTAGGTGGTAGGGGGGGGGGGGTTCACTGAACCTGTCAGCCAAGATATTGGCAATGTCAGAAGCGTCAGTGTATTTTGTTCCATTTTGTACTAGCTCAGAACAGATCTGAGCGTTGCCATTTAGGTTTTTGATGCAGCCATAGACGGCCTTATGTTTATCCTTGGCAACTTTCTTTTCAAAATTAGCTTTAGTTGACTTGATGAAGGCCCTCAATTTCTTACTAATGCTGATCAGGGATTATTTTTCTACTTGAGATTTGGCCTTTTTTTGTATAAGGCTCCTCCTTTTATTGTAAAGTTTGCTTATGGCCGGGGTCCATCAGACTGGTTTCTTCTTGCTTGAGGAAGGAGTCTTGGTTTTATTTGGGATAGCATGGTCCATGCAATCCTGAAGATGCATATAGAGTGCCTTGGTGTAGGATTCCGCATCCTGGATATCATTATCTGTCTGCAAGGGAATAATGAAGCTTTCCACTTCGGATGCAAGTAGTTTGAAGTTTGCTTTGGAAAGTTTTTGACTATGGCTTCTTTGACTGGTGGAGGTGGAGGGGTGAGGATGGTACATAAACAAACAGGGAGGCTCCATAACTGATTCTCTGTACCACAAACTTCCTCACAGACTGGAGTTTCTCACACAAGACACATGTTTGATATTACCCATTTTCAATCATTGTTAGTTGACTACCTGGATGATAGAATTGTAGTATCTTTTACATAACTTTTTTATTGAGGAAGTGCAGCAGGTAATGTAGGAGACAAAGAAAACTGCTAGTAGAAAATCTTATATATTAGCTTAAGTGAGGGATTTTCTAGGTGGTGTCACATTAAGAACCAAAGCTGTTTTATGGCCTGCATTTATGTAATTCCAAAATATCTGCATCATTTTATATCCTCTGGCCTTTCTTATTCCTTTGTCAAGGGTCATCTGTAGACCATTTCAACATATCTGCCCATAGATCCTCCTCTTTCAGTGCACTCTCATTTGAAAGTGGGTTTTACATAACCATCTAGCTGTAACACAGGTGCCTCCTTCTTGGGATCTCATCTTTGTTTGTTTTGTTGTTTTTTAAACAATAGTTTGTTTCATTTGAATCATCATTGTCAAAACAGACAGTTTGAAAATGGTTGTGCTATGCTGTTTCCTTTTGTTATTCCAACTGTAATAAGTCAATTACAGCCAGGGTCAAGGTATGCTTAACTATGGCTTTGGATTCAGTGGTTCTTTGGAAAGGGTTGTACTTAACTTTTCTAGAGGTAGCATCTTGGTCTTCTGTACATAATTTTACAAAACACTACAAACTAGATTCTTTTTCCAGGTCTAGAACAGACTTTGCTAAGATCATTCTCCAGTGGCTCCTGGGCCTGCATCCTTCATCCTTCCTCCTTCCTCCTCTTCTAAGCTTTGGTATTCTACCTATATAACTTAGACTACTGCAGCAGTGATCAAATGATGAACATATTACACTTGTGTAAGTAAACATACCATAACAGTAGATATGGAATAATCACTGCTGCAGTATCTTCTCCCTCCCTCCATCCTCCTTTATTTTTCTATATGGCTTTTGTGTGCCTGAATGAGGAAATGGATTTTTTAGCTATCATAGACATCTTTTGGGGCTCTTGTTTTACACTTTCAGTTGGCATGAAATCTGTGAAGGGCTTGAGCCCATACTGTTGGTTTTCTCCTCCTCTGCTTAAGCTTCCAATAGTCTGGGTGTGCAGAAGGTACCCATAAGCTTCGGAAGTTGGCTGACTATTATATCCTAGGTAGGATATAGCTCATATTGTTCAGGCTACTGCAGTAATAATCATTCAAGCATCTACTATTAATAAAACTTTACTTAAAAAACTGTACTGTCCAGCTGCATTGTATTATGTGGATATATATTAATTTGTCTAATATCTACTTTGAGCATCACTCATTGTGTCTCTCAGATGAGTTGACTGGTAGATATCCATTTAAGCTGCATCACCATTATTTTTTATTATTATTACTTTTTTAGCTGAGCATGCAGTTATTTTTTTACATTAAAGGGCTTTTATAATATAATCTTTCAGTCTGGACACCTTATATGCTTGACAGAGATAATCTGCTTACCCTGAATATCTGAATCTGTGTGTAAAGCACACCACATGCTAGTAGTGAGACTAGCCCATGTGTGCAGGCTCTTTTGGAAGGCAAGATTCCACTAATCTGTAGTGAATAGGGAGAGGAACAAAATGCCAGATAGCTCAAACAGGTGAGATGAACATTTGTGTTGTTTTGGCAGGAATTTGGAAAGTGTCAATATTAGTAACCTGAATGATGATATAGGAACCATTTATGTGTAAAATTCTGAATGTGAAGTTGTTAAATCTCGCCGTTTATTCTCACTGATGGATTCAGAGCCGATCCTCGTGGCCTATAGCAAATCTCAAGGTTTGCCAGTAGCTCAAGACCAAGCCCCTTATCCCACAATGCAGTGCTGGAATTACCTCAGATCTTATCTGCCGTGGCAAGAGATCTCGGTGATCCAGTCAGCTTGGACCATATTTTGCTTAAATCGTAAGTTTAAAAATTTCTTTCTCCTTCTTTTTGATATATATTATTCCCTATCTAGTGTGTGTGTGTGTTTCAAGTTAAAATATTGTAGTTATACGTAGGTTAGATTGTAGGCTTAGTTTTCTTAGAGTGTTGGGCCTTTTGTTAGCCCTATTTAGATTTAACAAATTCTTATTGTTATTAGTACTTTTTTAGTGTGGGCCTAGTTAGCCCTGTATTTAACACCTACAAGTTAATTCTGTGGTGTGCCTGTTTCAAACGTTGAACATGTCGGATGAGAGGGAAAATTCTCATCCCAAATCGGGGTTTAAGAAATGTCCATCACTGTCGAGCATGTCCAATGTGTTTACTGTCTGGGGGCTAAACACCTCCAAGACTCTTGCAGTATTTGCCACTCTTTTTCCTCTAGGGTTCTCTTAGAGAGAAGGAGAAAACTTATTTATAGGGGTTGCTGCAGCATACTTTCTCTGAGGCGTTGGGTAGCCAGGAAGGTGCTAGCACTTCTTCAAAATCATCTAAATCTTCTGGAGATTCTAACGTTACTAAGAAGGCAAAAAGAATAGAGGGTACAGGGTCATCGGTTCCACAGTCCTCAGAACAGAGTGTCCCTTTGGTTCGGAGCCAGCTCCCAGTCTTGGAGCCGGTCTCTGAGGTTCCCTCATCTCCTCTGCTCCAGTCAACACCTTCGGTGCATTCCTTGAAGTCTTCGGTCAGCCTCTCAGATATGGATATGGATCGGCTAGTGCGGAAGCTTCTATGAGCACCAAGACTTGCTAAATTGTTGTTGGCCCCGACCCTTTTGTCGGAGCCGAAGACCATTGAACCGGACTTGACTACTCCTCCTTCGAGCCATACTGGACTCTCGGAGCCGAAGGAGCCTGAACCGATAGTTGTTGAACCTATGGAACTGAGACCCACACCTGTCTTATCAGTTCCATCTACTTGGATGTCCTCGGCGCCAACCGAGGACGCTAGGAGCTGACACTCTCCTTTCGGGTCCGAGGAGGATAGTCGGACTGATTTGTCGGTGCTGACTCTTCCTCTCGGGGCTTCGGCTCGGATGAGCTTGGCTCCTACCTCAGGCTCGGAGCCCATGGTTTTGGTGCGGGAGGATCAGACGGTCCCTCCGGATCCATCTACCCCTTCTTGTCGGAGCCATGGTGCTTTCGATGCCATGAGAAGAGTCCTGTCTCCTAAGACATCGTTGGCATCAGTTCGGGCTTCCTTCTCCCCTCAAGCACCTGTATCCGCTTCTATGTCTACCGGTTCCCCTAAGCATAGAGACCCTGAGCCTCAAGTAGCCCCACAGGGTGCCTCCTGTTCTTCCGAGACCTTCCCAGATCTCCCCACTGAGGAGGTACCCAGGAAAAGACTGTGCAAGAGGAGGCACTTGGACGCCCCACAGGAGTCTTTGACATCCGACACTGACTTGGATGAGTTAGAAGGGTCGCCTCAATCCCCCTCTGAGGATATCTCCTTTGTGGAGATATTAGAGATCCTGAGTCAGAGGGGCGATTGGCAGTTCAAAACCCCTACTGAGGATGAGTCAGTGCTCTTGAAGGCTTTTGGGTCTCAACCTTCCACTTCTTGGGTGTCTCCGCCTTATGATGAGCTCATGGAGCTGATCTCTCGTAAGGCGTGGGAGTCACCAGAGGCCATGGAACCTGTCCCTTGGAAGCCGAATAAGTTCATCTCTGCCCCAGTGGACAAAGCCTTTTTGACCAAAGGAGTGCCTGTTGATGCCATGGTGGTAGCTACAGCCACCAAAAAGGAAGTGTCTGAAACATCCGCATCTATCCATCCTCCTAACAGAGATTGTAGGATCATGGATAGATATGGGAAATGCATGTTTAGTTCAGCGACTTTTTCTCTGCGATCACTGAACAATTTAACCCATTTCACGAGACTGCAAAGAGATCTCCTGAAAGAGCTAGGAGATACTCTCCATGGTACAGTAGCTGCAGTGGTTGCTGATAAAGTCAACACCCAGCTTGCTACCCTAAACTCGGTTGTCAACTCATCCATGCATCTCATATCTTATGCAGCTGATGGTTCGAGTAGAGCCACTAGTTCAGGCATTGCTCTGCGAAGACAAGCCTGGATGCGTCTCTGTTCCTTTGCGGAGCCCTTTAAGTCTTCTTTTATCAACACCCCATTTGATGGCTCATCACTGTTTGGGCCTAAAGTAAAGGAAACTTTAACCAGGTGTGAGCAGGAAGGCAAGACCCTATCTGCCTTTGGAGTCCATTTTTCTGCCCCTACTCGGCCCTATCCCAAGGGCCCTAAGGGCGGAAAAATGTAGTTCCGAAAAGCACAGGGAGCCTTTCAGGACACACATGGAGAAACCCCCTCTAGAGGCAGAGGAGGGTTATAATGGAAGGCGCCGCCCCCGCAGCAGAGGGGGTCCGCAGCAACAGGGTGACAGAGGCCAGTTCTCTAGTCAGCCCTACCAGCGCTCCTGAAAGGATTCCCAGCTGTCCGGCTTTGGAGGCAGTCGGAGGTCACTTATCTTTGTACCCAGAAGCCTGGCTAAACATAACGTCAGATACATGGGTACAAAGCATCATTTCCAGAGGATATTTCATACCATTCTCTTCCCCTCCCACTCCTGTAAACAGAATCCCAGATGTTCCACCTAGTCTCAGGGAGCAAGCAATCGTAGAGGTCCAAAAGTTGCTAGAAAAAAGAGTCATCCAACCAGTCCCAGCAGACCAAGTTGGATTCGGAACTTACTCAAGATTCTTTTTGGTACCAAAGAAAACAGGGAACTGGAAACCTGTCTTGGACCTCAGCAGACTCAACCAATTCATAAAGAAAGAGAAGTTCCGAATGGTCATGCTTCAGTCCATTCTTCCCTTCCTAGGGAAAGGTGATTGTATGTGCTCCACAGATCTCAAGGACGAGTACTATCACATAAAGATGAACAGACACTCCAGGGATCACCTGCATTTCTGGCTGGGAGCCAATCATTACCAGTTTCGAGCCCTGCCCTTTGGTCTCACTACAGCCCCCAGAGTGTTCACCAAATGCATGGCAGTGGTCAAGGCTCACCTGAGGCATCTAGGATTCCAGGTGTTTCCATACGTAGACGACTGGCTCCTCACCGCTACCACCGGGCATCAGTTGACTCAGGCAACACAATATACTCTGACACTCCGCCATCAATTAGGCATTACAATCAACTTCAAAAAGTCTGCCTTATCTCCATCGCAGCATACCATTTTTATAGGAGCAGAGTTAGATACCTCAACCACCACTCTACGTCTTCCAATCGAAGGAGTCTCATTTCTTCGCCAACATGTCAACTCACTGGTGTCAAAGAACAAAGCTACAGCAGCAGAGGTCTTGAAGGTGCTAGGTTTGATGGCGGCAGCAATCCTGCCTGTACCACTCGCAAGGTTGCATATGCAAATCCTTCAATGGCTCCTCTTCGCTCAGTGGTCTTACCAAAAGCTACCGATGCACCACATGATTCTCATCACAGATTCTTGCAAGAGAGACCTTCGGTGGTGGTTGACGTCTCTTCATGTCACAATCGGAAGACTCTTTGTTCTCCCCCCTCAGTAGCCACTGTGACCACAGATGCTTCCCTGATAGGGTGGGGGGCATTTTCAGGGAAAGACTGCCCAAGGCACATGGACGGATCAAGAGTCACATCTGCATATCAATGTTCTGGAGTTGAGAGAGGTACTTCTGGCGTTGCAGTACTTTCAGGACTTTCTTCCTGTAGGGACAATTGCAATTCAGACAGACAACATGTCAGTGGTCTGGCACTTGAACAAACCAGGCAGAACCAAGTCTTACCCCCTTTGTCAAGAAGCCCTCAGGGTATGGCAGTGGGCTGTTTCATCCCACTGTTTTCTGATAACAATGCACATCCCGGTGAAATCCCATGTGATAGCGGACAAGCTGAGCAGGACAATACTGTTGCCTCATGAGTGGTGTCTCAACCAACAAGTTATGTGTTTGATTTTCTGCAAATGGGGCCAGTCTTGCTGCGACCTCTTTGCCAGTCACATCAATACTAAATGCAGAAGCTACTTTGCCCTAATACCACCTCCAGGACATTCCCTGAGAGATGCACTCGCGCACGATTGGCCTCCGGGTCTCCTATATGCATTCCCACCTATTCCATTGATACCCAAGGTTTTACAGAAAGCAAAATTGCTGGGAAGGACAGTTATCCTCATAGCCCCTTACTGGCCTCAACAGATTTGGTTCCCCCTTCCTTCACCATCACCTGCTGGAGGATCCATGGATCCTGGACCCAGTTCCGGACCTTCTGACACAACCGTCAGGGGACCTCCATCCTTCACTGTAGTCCCTAAAGCTGACTGCTTGGCTAATCTACTTCCCCTAATTGCCAGGCTTCATTCACTGTCAGATGATACAAGACAAATCCTTTTGTCTTCTTACAAGCCATCCACCAGGAAACTATACCGCAGTAAGTGGAACAGGTTTTCAATTTGGGCCAATATACAGAAAATTGACCCTTTCCGAGCTCCTCTATCATCCATTTTAGAATTTTTGACAAAGAATTTTAAGGAAGGAGCAGCAGCTGCCACAGTTCAAGTCCAGTTAGCCACCATATCAAATTTCCACCTTGGATTCGATGGGTTGAACGTTATGGGCCATAAGTTATCTAAGGCTTTTCTTAAAGGTGCTTTTCACATGAGACCTCCTGTCAAAATCCTTTATTCTCCTTGGGATTTGAATTTTATGCCGTCTCAAATAACCCCCCCCCCCCCCCTTCGAACCAGCATCTTCTTGTGATCTCAAATATTTGTCCTGGAAGACTTTATTTCTAGTAGCCATTACGTCTGCCTGCAGAGTGTCAGAACTTCAAGCATTATCTATCAGACCTCCTTACATGATTTTCCATGCTGATAGAGTATCTCTCAGAACAAACCCCTCCTTTTTGCCTAAAGTCTGTTCTGAATCCAATATCAATCAGGTCATTGAGTTGCCAGTCTTTTTTCCCAACCACTCTAACAAATTGGAATACATGCTGCATAAACTTGATGTACACAGACAGCTCAGATTTTATCTTGAAAGAACTAAGGATATTAGAAAATCAGATCAACTTTTTGTATCCTTTTCGGAGGCCAGAAAAGGTAATCCAGTGGCTAAAACAACCCTATCTAAATGGTTATCAGATTGTATATCCTTTGTTTATGCGAATGCAAACATGCCATTGACACACAGACCTAAGGCTCATTCTACCAGAGACTTTTCTACGTCTTCTGCCTTTCAAGCTAAATTGCCCCTTGACAATATTTGTGCTGCAGCCACTTGGTCTAAGCCTCATACCTTTATCATGCATTACAAAGTAGATAAAGCTTCCAGGGACAGGTCTTCCTTTGGTTCCATGGTACTGAAAAGCATACTTCCATGAGCCACCCAAGATTGAGGGTGCTAGGGACGCTACCCATCAGTAAGAATAAACAGCGAGATTTAACAACTTCACATAAAGAAGTTATGTACTCACCATAACATTTCATGTGAGTTGTTTATCTCGCCTTTATTCTCACATCCCTCCCTCCTTCCCCCTCCTGGCTGACAGTTGACTTAGAGGCTAGAACCGTCCTGGTTATTTAATACTTCTTCTTCTTCCCTTTTGGGAAGTACTTCCTTGTAGAAAAAGAAAAAAAAAAGGTATATATACTCGTAGCAAACAAGATCTGAGGTAATTCCAGCAGTGCATTGTGGGATAAGGGGCTTGGTCTTGAGCTACTGGCAAACCTTGAGCTTTGCTATAGGCCGTGTCAGAGCTGAGGATTGGCTCCGAACCCATCAGTGAGAATAAAGGCAAGATAAACAACTCACATGGAACGTTATGGTGAGTACATAACTTCTTTTTGCAGTAGATTGGTTATGCAAACATTACAATGTAATTCTGTAAATAGATTAGCAGTACATAGACTGAAATGGGGCTACCTGATACATTATGGAACTGATGTGTGTATTTACAGTTGTAAAGCATACAGGAAAATGTTACTGTAAAGATATTTAAGTTTAGAGGATTCCTTAAACATTGTAGTGTTTATTAAAGCAGCTTTAATCCTGTGGCACTATCGTGGAATGAATTAAGGGTGCTGTTAATAAACCTGCAGGCACTGTTCACAGAGATAGCTGTGTGTTTATTGTGGCAAAATTTCTCATAATGCTAGTTATTGCTAGTTTTAAGGTAAAATGGTTTAAAATACATTACAAGAAAGGCTGTATTGGCAAAGACTGAAGCTAAAGTATTATAACAAGACTGTAAATGCACTATGTATACGAGAGCAAATCAGATATCTACTGTATCTGAAATGAGAATGCTAGCTGATGAAGAAATGGCGGCACTAAAAGATGATTAAGTAGTCAGACCAGAAAAGAAACCATGTGTGCCACTGCATATATTATCTGAGACTATAGAATTATGTGAATTATCTTAAAAGATTGTCAGAGTGGAGGTAAAAGTTGAATGGGGTACAGATAGTTACATCTGTTTTTCTTGTGCTGATCATCAAGGCATGTTTATAAATGTCTTTTAAGAAAATATGACTGGTAATGCAGACTTTTTTTTCTGATTAAATATTTTCTTCTAATGTAAACTTAAGATATCATTGATGTATGAGGATAAAACCTTATGCAAGACTTACATATGCTTGGCTGGCAAAAAGCCTCTTGTTTAAGACAGAGCTGCTTTTTATTACTGAAATTCAGTAGATGATGTCTGAAGGATTGTGAATGATAGTGAATAATAAACAAGCTGAACATGCAAATGGCACACCTCATAAAATCTTTTCTATAGCACAGTAAGTGCTGGCATTTGACTAGAGAACTGACATATGGCAAATAGGTCAAATTGCCTCCAGCGCATGCTACTGATGTCAGAGGTGGCACACAGAGATGACACAGACATTGTATCAAAATTACAAATCTGTCAAAAGACTTTATTTCAGCCACCAGACAGCAAAGTCGTAATAACTTAATAAACAACCAGACCTTAAGTTCTGTATGTGCGGTTGACCATGCCAGTTCCCAAAGAAGGATTTGTCAGGCACTGTACCTCCAAGAAATATAGATGATTAGAGCCATAAGTCAGTGTTGATGGGTGACCCGGCATATAGTCCAAGCCAGAGGACATAGATGATTGCAGCAATCCAGCAGTGATGTTGGGTCCCTCAACATGTACTGCAAAACAGAACACAGCTTCCAGCTCTGTACCAGTGGAAAGTATTGCCCATATCAGACATGCACAAAAAGAAAACTGTACCAAAATTCAAGAATGACCTTAATGATATAGCCACTGGTAGAAGCTGAGTCTCCTGATGCACCATTCATAAGCATGTTTTTTTTTTCCAAGGGAGCCATGACAAACTGAAATGCTGCCAGCCCAGCTAGCTGGAATTTTGTAAATAATCATATGCCATTTGTGAATATTAATATAATCCATAGGCTTCTCTTACAAATGTAAGAGAACTATATATTATGTGGATATTAAACTACTGGTGCAGAAGTGTGTGTTGAACTGTATGTTATGTACTGAGCTTCAAGAATGTAACCCAGTGTGCCCTGCTGGAAAAGAGCAGAAATGTGTATAAACTATACACCTGTGCAGATGTGTGTTTTAATGGTAGAAGTTTGAACATACAGAGTTAACTTGCAAAACTTCAAGAAAATAAGTTGAAATTGTTTACGACTGTTCTATAAAATGTAGTTAATGCAAAGAGGATATCTAGAGCTAGAGGGTTTTCTATTGTCTTGAAAGAGAAATAATTAGTAGGTTTAAAATGTAAAAGTGTTTAACTGTTTTATGACTCCCAGTTCAAGGCAAACATCTGAGAGATATGTACTTCTCACACAGAGATGCTAAAAATTCTGATGGTATCTGTTAGCCTGGGAACTGAAGGCAGGTGACAAATAGTGATGTCATCCAGCTGACCCAGCAGTAATGTTTTGATATTAAATTTGAGAACTCTCTCACCAGGCTGTGCATTTTGTATTTCTCTTTGGACCAGGAAACATCCCCTCATCAGCACATGCCTTGCTAATAGTAAGTAATCAGGATACAGTAATATCTCTTAGATATAGATAGGAATATAGTAAAGATTTGTTTAGATGTTTTCTGTATTTATTTGAGACTGTCCTGCAATGTTGTTTTAAAATATTTCCTGTGATTCTGAACTCTGTAGTCACTGTGCTGAGTTATTGAATACTGTCTTGTTCTTTTATTATTTATTATTAAATATATTTAAACCTTTTAACTGTGGCTGGTTTATTTAGAGATATTTAAGCTCTTGCTCTAGAGTATTTGCATATATATCTGGTAACACTGTATAGACCACTCCTAAATAGCCTTGGTCACACTTACAATTTGCATAATAGTAACATCACAGAGTAGGACTGGTCACCATTTGGGAAGTTCCTTATAGTAGCTGATAAAGAGCTGGTTGGTGGCAGTGATAACTAGTCTGGGCTGAAGGGGGCATAGCTAGTAAGTAAACCTGTGCCAGCCTAGGACTGGTCACCCTTTGGGAAGGTCCTTATAGTAGCTGATAAAGAGCTGGTTGGTGGCAGTGATAACTAGTCCTGGCTGAAGGGGGCATAGCTAGTAAGTAAACCTGTGCCAGCCTTTCCCAGGAGTGTGTGTGTGTTTGTATATAAATCAAATCTCAAAGTATGTGTGGCAGCTACTTCGGCAGGGACACAAAGCACAGGCTGGACAGAGAGGGTGCTGGAGGTTTTGGGTTGACCACTCGGCTTAGATCTTAACCCTATAACTGTGCCAGTGGGGAGTCTTATTGGGGATCTAAATAAAGAGGCAGAAACCAGCTCCAGACTGACTGTGATCTCTGTGTGCTCTTAAGGGAAATTGTACTTTGTGTGTGTACTGCCATTGTCCCAGTGTGAATGTCCCTCACTGGTGCTAGTGGCGAGGACTGAGGCTCCTTGATTACTGGGCCAGTACAGGGGCATCACATATTAATTGTCTGGCAGTGGTGGGATAGCCGCATCACATAATTGGTTGACTGTGGTGAGATAGCCACAACACATATTGATTGACTTGTAGTGGTGTGGATATTGAATTCCTGTAGCCTGTGTACAGTGGTCAGTGAAGGTGTTTGTACTCTCAATCAGCCATGCAGTGAACATTCAGAGTTCATATCACAATTGTTTTTTTTTTTTTTTTTTTGGTTAGCTTAGTTAGTCAGGGAGAGCAGGCAAGCATGTCATCAGAGGAGTATGGCAAGCTGGCAAGGAGCCATTTGGCTGAAATGTGCCAGGCTAAAGGACTGGTGCATGCCATCCTGACTAAAGCAGGCATGATTGCAGATTTAGTCACAGCTGCATCACACCCCAGCAATAAGGAGTACAATCAGGTCTTGGAGATGTAGAATGCACAGAAAATGGACAGCTCAGCTTTTCCACAGAGGACTTAAAAATCCATCTGGAGTTAAAGAAACATGAGCTAGAGGCCAAGCATTTGGAAAAAGAAGCAGCAGAGAAACTGAGACATCTTGAGGCTGAGAAAGATGAGAAACTGCAATGGCTGGAGGCTGAGGAAAAAGAGAGGTAGAGGCAACATGAAAAGGAGATGCTGACTCTTTGCCAGAGTCATAGAGGTTATGGGGAAGGGAGTAAATGAACACCAGAAGCAACAAATGTCAGTAAATTTCTTCCACAATTTACAGAGGGGTATAATTTTGATAGTTTCATTCATATGTTTGAGGGGGTATGTAAACAGTATAATGTTGAACAAGGGCTCTGGGTATGGTTCCTAACCCCCTTACTCCATGATAAAGCTGTAACTGTTCTTTCCAAACTGTCTGATACTGATTATTTAAATTATAATGTTGTAAACAACTGTTTGCTAGAATATTTTAAGTTAACACCTGAAGCTTATAGGAAAAACTTTCGTGAGCAGAGATGCAAGGCAGATGAAAGTGTGCGTGAATATGTTGCTGAACTAACCACTTATTTTCATAGGTGGGTGAGTGGATGTCATGGAACCACTTTTGAAGGGCTGACAAACCTTTTGGTGAGGAAACAAGCCCTTAGCACTTTGCCTGAGGACATGAGAATCTGGTTAGCTGATAGACAATGCACTACTGTAGATGAGTTGGGGAAGAAGGGAGACCTATACCTAGCAAGCAGGACATCACTGTACAGGAAAGAGACACCCAGTGCTGCTCATGGGTCTAAGGGAACCCATGATGGGCAGCCCAGACTGCTCCAACAGAGTCCAGTAGTAGCAAGGGAAGCCACTAGGCCAGGTAGAAGTCCAGGACCAAGGGTTAAATGTTTTAAATGCAATCATTGGGGCCATATAGTATATAGATGTCCATGGAGGCAAGGTGGGGAACAAAAGGTGGGAGAGTCAGTAAGTGGTAATGACAAAATGCCAACAGTAGGTTGTCTCTAGACAACAAGGGTACCAAACTACCACAAGAAGCTATATCCTATCTTAATGAATGGGAAGGAGGCTATTGCTAAGAGAGAGCCTCTGACCTAATAATTGTGAAGCCTGCAGTGTTTATAGAAGAGCACTATATGACTGGGCCGTCTACTCCAGTTAGAGCTTTAGGAGGGACCCCATTCCAAATACCTTTGGCCAGGGTTCACCTTGACTGGGAGGATGGAAAAGGAAGCCAGCAAGTAGGTGTGTTTGAGGATATCCCTGCAGATGTCCTGATAAGGAATGATTTTGATAATGTAGTACTGTGTGTTTATGCAGTTACACACAGTCAGGCTTGGAGATAAGCATGTGGGTCTGGTAGCCTGGGGGAGACCCAGACAGACCACACACTTGCAGCCAGGACTGGTAAGGTGATTACTTCAGGGATGGAGCTACCCTGTAGCAGTAAGACTGAAGGTGAGCTACAGCTGCTTGTGGGTACTGATGTTCCCTTGGACAGAGTGACTGCAAGGGCAGAGGTGAGTAGTAGTACCCAAGCTGACAGTGAGGCATCGCTGTCAGAGGATACCAGACTTCCTTATGGAAGGGGAGCTGAGAAAAGTTACAAAGAGAGTGTTGAGACAAACTCAGCTCTCAGACCCTACATTACAAGGCCTGAAGGAGGTAGCTAGTGAGGCACCTGATTCTCAAGAGAAGGGGGAATCTGTATACTGGGACAAAGGGTTACTGTATAGAGAGTGGACCCCTGAGGGAAGGCTAGAGGGTGAGAGAATACAGCAGCTGTTAGTCCCCAGAGCCTACCACCTGGAACTTCTAGCCATAGCCCATGACATTCCCTTTGCAGGTCATATGGGCATAAAATGTACAAAGAGACGTATTTTGCAGAACTTATATTGGCCTGGGATTTCCAGAGATGTAACAGGGTACTTCAGGACCTGTGAACAGTGTCAAAAGGTAGGCAAGGCAGGAAACAAAGTGAAAGCTCCTTTGATGCCTTTGCCTATGATTGAGAAGCCATTTCAGAGGGTAGCTATGGATATTGCTGGGCCTCTGAGTACCTCAAATTCCACAGGGAAAATGTACATCATAGTGTTAGTAGATTATGCTACCACATATCCTGAGGCAGTGACTTTTTCCTCCACTGAGGCAGAAAAGGTGGCAAATGCTTTGTTAGAGATTTTCATCAGGATAGGTTTTCCAAAGGAAATACTGACTGACAGTGGTGCCAATTTCATGTCAGACCTGCTGGCTTTTCTGTGGAAATACTGTGGGGTGAAGCACCTAAAGACCACCCCTACCACCCCCAGACTATTGGTCTTGTTTAGAGATTAAACTCTCCACTCAAGATGATGCTACTGGCATTTGCAGACCAGTTTAAGAGGGACTGAGACAAATATTTGCCCTCTGGTGGAGCCTAGGGTTGCAGGCATATGATGGGACAGTGCAGCATGGTACTGGGGTCAGCAATGCCAAAGCAGCCAGAATCTCAAGACAGGGAGTGGAGTAAGGTATTCCCAGATAGGCTGAACCCTCTCAAGCAATGTTTCTCAAGGGTCACTTGAAAAACTAGCCTGAGTTCTTGTGGCGGGTAGAAGTGTGACACACCAAAATGCTGCCAGCCCAGCTACCTGGAATTTTGTAAATAATTATATGTCACTTGAAAATATTAATATGATTTATATAGGAATGTGACACTGCCAGCCCAGCTATCTGGAATTTTATAAATAATCATATGCCGTTTGTGAATATGACTGTGATCTCTGTGTGCTCTTAAGGGAAATTGTACTTTGCTGTGTGTGTACTTGTCATCCTCCCAATGTGGACATCCCTCACTGGTGCTAGTGGTGAGAATTGAGGCTTCTTGATTATTGGGCAAGTGCAGGGACGTCAAAGGAGCCATCACAGGTACTAAATTGCACCTTATGAAGCACTCTATGAGGCTTGCCTTGAGAAATATTTTGAACAACTCATATATGTTACTAAGTGCACTTACTATCCCCTAGGATTGTAAGTTAGACTATCAAATATGATGTGCTGAACTTATGAGGGAACCCTTCAGAGACATAACTTTTGAAGAGGGGAAAAATGTCGACACTCACAACACAGACCCACCAGAAATGTCAACTGAAAAGTTGAACACGTAAAGTCGAGAGGGTCAGAAAGTTGCAAACACACCTCTGTTTGCAAATCGGAACTTTCTTGACATTCGTAGAATGTAGTCCTAAACTGCGCAAGCCGTAACGTGATTATTTTGCAGGGAAGCAAGCCCCCCTGCACCCCCCCACACCCCATGCACATTATATATTCCAACTCTGAGATTGCACTACAGTGGGGAAAATGGTAAATTTCCCTAACCCCACTGTGCCACGGATCTATAGTTAAAAGACTGACCTCATCTTTGTGAATGCACTGAGCATTCACTGAAATGGGACTCGCACATCTGAAGGATCGGCAACACAGGTCAGCCAACCGTTATTTGACAGCCGTTGCCACCAAAACTTCCCTCGGCATTTTAAATGTAAACCAAAAAAAAAAAAACAAATGCGTTTTGAGCATTGTATACATGTGTTATTAAAGTCACTTAATTCCCGCAGGGAGAAAAATTAAAGCAAGTGAAAGTGTAGTGTCTAAATGCTATTCTTCACATGCATATGCATGTGTACACTCAGAAGCATCATATCTTAATGCAGGATCATGTAAACATTTCTTTAAAATGCTTCACACTACGCATTGTCTTAGTTACACTATGTTGTAGATGTATAATATAAAATGGTAACAGCAAGTATTATCTCTGGTGATTCTGAGATAGATAGGGATGTTCAGTTTAAATAGCTAACGTCATTTAGGAGTTATCTAGCAATTTAATTTAAGTGATATTCTGGACAGTAAATTCCAGTATACATTTTATATTTAGTAGTCCAGGTAATATCTGTTCATCCTTCTTTGATATTTTTCTCTATTGGACATAGAATAGTCATCTACTGTTGACATGTAATTTTATGTCTGTTGGAGGTTAAATGTCTTCTGGCAACAGTTTAATTTTGCCAAAAATAGCTGCTCAGGTTGTTTATATTTCAGTGATACATAAACTTAAAGTAACAGATTATGGCATTTGGCTGTGGGGAGAGGGAGAGGAAGCCCGCATGAAAGAGGGAAAAAGTATTTTGGTTGTTTCACTGCTGGCATATGACCTGCTTTGTAAAATAAGTGTCTATTAAATAAAACAGATAATGATATATGTGGATTCTTAGGAATGTTAATCTATATCACTGTACTATCACTTTATTCCCAATGTGCAAAATGCAGACTAAGATATAGATTGTTTTCTTTCTGGATTATCTGAGCATCCTTAATAGTCAGTTTTGAAAGTACTTCAGCAAAGTTGGTCTTTTGATATACATTTTTTTCTCAGTTAGTAATTCATTTCCTTGCATTGTTTAACATTTTGTTTTGTTTCTTAATTTTTAATTATTGATTTTATAATCCATGTTCTTCCATTTTTATCCTATAATTCATTTATGTTTTGCATCTGTTCCTTTGGTTTATGATTTATATTCCATTGGATTCTCTTTTCAGTTTATCACAGTCATCACCCTCTTACCCCTGTTTATCTCCATATTCGGAAAGAACAGAGCATGCCTAAAAGGTAGGTTTTGGAACACAGGTCTCTGTTCTGTTTCTTTTAAGTAGATATTGCATTAATCATATGTTCATATAGTTACCTTTCTGTGTTAAAGGAT
The DNA here is from genome assembly GCF_019279795.1 of Protopterus annectens. Classification (NCBI taxonomy): domain Eukaryota; kingdom Metazoa; phylum Chordata; order Ceratodontiformes; family Protopteridae; genus Protopterus; species Protopterus annectens. Next base: position 463,771,242 of record NC_056747.1, read on the forward strand.
ATTTTGAAGCATATCACTTATTTTTAGATGATATAGCAGGTATAATTCTGAAGTCCTTTACAGTGTACAACGTAAGGGAAATTAAAATGATATGCCTTTAAAGTCAGTCATTGAGATTGCATTTGTATTAGCACTTCTATGTTGTCTGGGATTCTGGAAATATGATGGGTTTACTAGACTTCAAACAGTGCTTCACAATACCAAACGTTACAGTGACTTTTTTGACAGGTAGAAGGCTAACTCTTATATTTCCTTTTCTAGAGTATTTTCTAGAGATTATCACTGCTCTGAAACTGTCTTGTTTTCTTGTTTATATTTTAAGGGAAATTAAAATTATATTGCCTCTAAAGTCAGTCATTAATACTGCATTTGCATAAACACTTGTATATTGTGTGGGAGTCTTCGTTAAAAAGATTTACATATAGTACACTGTTTTCATTTTTTTCATTGTGGCCATATATACTCAGTATTTTTTTTTTTTTGTAATAAGCATAACTGGTTACAGTCTTGTAACTAAAAGAAATAAAACAATACAGGACAATCTCAGAAAAGAGAAACTTTCTTCTACCTGTATTTGTGTTTGATTGGGTTTTGAATGAATGCATGCTGTGCATTGTTAAAGTGGGAAAATCACATCATAGAGACTGCTTTTCTTACCTGTAGATGGAAGGATATACACAGCTTTCTTAGCCTCTAATTACTTGTTGTTGTGTCTTTCGGCTTTTCCCGGTTAGGGGTCACCACAGCGAAACTCCAGTCCGCTAATGATTGGCAGTAGATTTCTACGTGCTGAGTTGCCGGCCCTGATGCACAACCTTCAACGAAGGTACGCCCATTCATGCATGTCTCCACACAGAAGACAGTCTAGCTGAGAATTGAACAGGACAACGTCTTACTGTGAGGCGACAACGCTACCGCAGCACCACCACTGCAGTTCAGCCTCTAATTACTACTTGGTACAAATCAGTGGTCATGGGCCATCCACATAAATAAGTGAGCTAAATCATTGAATTACAGTTCAGTATTTGTCAGCTTATCAGCATAGGCATGCTGTGACATGTCTCCATACTATGTGCTTAGAATGAATAAAGCAAATGAAAGATAACTCACTGTAGAAAGTACATTTTTGGTTCCTTGCTACAACTAGCTCTTTAAGGCTCTTGCCAATGATTTCTTTACCTAATAGAACTGACGTTAGACTCATAATTTGTGTTAGTATTCCATTGTTTACAAGTCTTAGTATATATTACATATATTACACTTATATTAAGTTCTAATCTCATGCTTAATTAATATATGATATTTTAAGTGAGAAGTTGCAAGGTTTTGTGACTTAACTATGGTCATCTTATAACTTAAGATGTTAAGTTGTCTATCTCGCCTTCATTCTTGCTGGATGGGTTCGGAGCCGACCTCGGCTCCGACTCAGCCACTCTAAAAGCTCGAGAGTTGGTTCCACCGGCTCGAGGCTCCCCTTATATCCCACAATGCTAGGCGAGAGTTACCTCAGATCTCGTTTGCCGCTACAGCTTCGAGGTTGGTTGTTTCTACCGGTTCCTGGTGAGTACTATTTTCTTGTGAAAATTAGTCTTTAAAAACCCCTTTAATTTAATATTTTTACTTAGTTAGTGTAGGTTAGAAAACTTTTATTCCCTACCCAAAAAATTTTCCGTTTCTTTCCCCAAGAACCTTTGGTTCTTCCCTTGGGCCTATAGGCCTTTCCTTCCCTAGTGGAGTGTGTGTGTTTATAGTAGTTTATTGTAGTGTAAATTACTAGTATTACTATTTTTTTTATTTTTTATTGTATTAATCTGACAGGGTATAACTAGTGTGTTTGTGTGCGTGTTTGTGTACTCCTGTTCAGACAAAATGTCTAAAGAAGCAAAGGTCTCCGGATTCAAGAAGTGTGATGCGTGCTGTCAGAAAATGTCTCTGACAGACGCTCACACTTCTTGTGTCTATTGTCTGGGGCCTTTGCACCTGCAGGACTCCTGTGCTGTGTGCCATGGCTTCAGCCCCAGGGTCCTGCAGGAAAGAAAGAATAAATTAATTCTTAGAGGCTTACTCAAGCCAGAGGATTCCCTGTCTGTTTCAACAGGGAAGCCCTCTAAGGCATCTAGGTCTTGGGCTCCGGCAACTGAGCCGAGACCTCAGGTTTCTCAACCTTTGCCTTTATCGGCTCCGGCTGGAGCCGATAAGTCTCAGTCCACAGTTTCGGTGGCTCCCTCGGCTCGGCCGGAGCCGAGGTTATAAGTTCCGTGTCGGCTCCGACCAGACCTCGGGAGCCGACAACTAGGAAGAGGTCCAGGTCACCATCTCTTGGCTCCGTTCATTCGGCTCCAGGATCTCCCCTGCTGTCTGAGCGGGCCAAAGGTCTCACTCCTCTAGGTCATCGAGGCTGTCGGATCATGACCTTCAGAGGGTAGTGAGTCGACTACTTAAGTCCGAGGCACTGGCCCAGATGCTTCAGAGCCCGACTCATCAGTCGATGCCTGCCCGGTCCATCAACATTTTCCTCCTTGACTCTCTTGAGTTCGGGCCGGGTCGTCGGAACCGAGACTGTGATTACGTCGGGCCGATACAATTGTCTTCGGCTCCGTCGTCGGCTCCGTTTTCTTCTTTGGAAGAATCTCGGCGCGGACTTCCCTCATCGGCTCCGAGGGGTGAGTGGCATCGGACCCTTGTCCGACCCCCTCTCCCTCTCGGGCTTGGCGCTGGTGAGTTCGGCTCCGACATCGGCCTCGGAGCCATCACTGTCGGTGCCGAGGGGTTCTTAGCTCCTCGGGCGGGGACCTCTGGCTCTGCCTGACAGGGGTGCATTCGAGGTCATGCGGAGTGTGTTAGAGCCTGGCTCTACTCCACAGTCGGCTCCGTCCGCCCCTCCCTCTATGGTGCCTCAGGGTAAGTCGACTCACTCCCTCATTCCGGACCGCAGAGAGCCAGCTCCTCAGGAGCCCCTGTGGGATTTCATCCTCTTCCGAGGCCTCTCCTGATTTGGCAGAAGAGCCCCCTCGGAAGAGGAAGTGTAAGAGGAAACACATTGACTCACCTGAGTCCATCACGTCAGACACAGATTTGGATGATTCTGAGGGTTCCCCCCGTTCCCCTTCTGAAGATGTCTCATTTGCAGACATTCTGGAGATCCTGAAACAGAGGGGAAATTGGCCAGCCCTCAACCCTTCGGAGGACGAATCTGTGTATCTTGAGGCATTTGGCTCTCGTCCTTCCACCTCCTGGGTGTCCCCCCCCCTTTGACCCCTCATGCAGGTGGTTGCTAAGAAGGCATGGACGGCTCCTGATTCAGTGGACCCCACTCCCAGGAGACTTTCTAAGTTCATAACAGCTCCAGCAGACAAACAATTTCTAACAAAAGGAGTTTCTGTGGATGCTATGGTGGTAGCTGCTGCCACAAAGAAGGAACTAGCTGATCCTTCAGTACCTGTCCATCCACCTAACAAGGAATCTAGGTCCATGGATAGGTGCAGAAGCGGATGTTCTCCTCAGCGACATTTACCATGCGTTAAGCTGAACTACCTGTGCCATTTTACTCATCTTCAAAGGGACTTGATCAAGGAAGCGAGTGAAATGTTAAAGGATCCTACAGCTGCGGGTTTCCAAGACAAGATGAACACACAGCTGGCTACCCTTAATTCCATATCCAACTCCTCCATGCGCCTCCTTTCTTACGCGGCTGATGGAGCGAGCAGAGCCGCAGGGACAGGTGTGGCCTTACGTAGGCACGCCTGGATGCGGCTATGCAATTTTGCGGACCCTTTCAAGACGTCTTTCACGAACTCCCCTTTTGATGGATCATCTCTCTCTGGTCCTCAAGTGAAAGAAACCCTGACTAGGTGCGAGACTGATGGCAAGACCCTTTCTGCCGTCGGAGTCCGTTTTTCTACTCCTTCCAGGCCTTACCCCAAAGGCCAGAAGGGTGGAAAGATGTGGTTCCGTAAACAATCTCAAGGGACTTCTCCTGACGCACAGAGTCGTTTTCCTACCAAAGGCAGAGGTGGGAATAACAATGGTAGACGTCGCCCTAGGGGCAGGGGGGGTCCGCAGAACCAGGGCAATCGGGAAGCCTTCCCTGACAAGCCCTTTCAGCATCCCTGAGGTGTTGCCCGACTGCCCATCTTCGGAGGCAGTCGGGGGAAGATTGTCACTGTACCCAGAAGCCTGGCTATCCCTGACTCAAGACAAATGGGTACAGTCCATCATTTCCAAAGGCTATTCTATCCCCTTTCTTCGTTTTCCAAATCAGTCAAAAAAATCCCTTCCAGATGTTCCACCCGCTCAAAGGGATCTAGCAGCTTTGGAAATTTCAAAACTGCTTCCAAAAGAGCAATTCAGCCAGTGCCAGCAGACCAACAAGGATCCGGAATCTACTCAAGGTTCTTTTTAGTTCCAAAGAAAACAGGGGACTGGAGACCGATATTGGATCTCAGTGTCTTGAACAAATCAGTCAAGAAAACAAGATTTCGGATGGTCACGCTGCAATCCATCCTTCCCCTTTTGGGCAAAGGAAACTGGATGTGCTCTATAGACCTTCGGGATGCGTGCTATCACATAAAATGAACAGACGCTCCAGAAGATTCCTCCGCTTCAGGCTGGGAACCAGTCATTTTCAGTTCAGGGCCCTGCCCTTTGGTCTCACCACTGCCCCCCGGGTGTTTACCAAATGCATGGCAGTGGTAGCTTCTCACCTGAGACGACAAGGATTCCAGGTGTTTCCATATTTGGACGACTGGCTCCTCACAGCTCCCACCAAGCATCTCCTTCTGATGGCCAGAGATTATACTTTTCGCGTTTGTCAAAAACTGGGTATTTCAATAAATTGCGAAAAGTCTGTTTTGTCGCCTTGTCATACTATTACCTACATAGGCGCAAATCTAGATACGATAAACATGTCTGCAAGGCTAACACATCAAAGGATATCAGACATTCACAAATTGGTATCACTCCTTCTCAACAACAACAGAATCAAAGCCAGGTTAGTTCTAAAGGTGTTGGGAATTATGGCTGCGGCCATACCTCTCCTTCCATTAGCCAGATACCACATGCGGATCCTTCAGTGGATGCTTTTTACTCAATGGTCATACCAGGAACTTCCAATGTCTCACACCATTGTGATCACGCAGGCGTGCAAAAGCATCTCATGTGGTGGATGTCTTCCCCCCATCTCCTGTCGGGAAGACCTTTTGTTCCACCTCCTCCGGTTGCTACACTGACAACGGATGCCTCCCTGATCGGGTGGGGGGGGCATTATCAGGGCAGGACAGTCCAGGGCACATGGCAACCAAAGCGAATGCCACTTGCACATAAATGTTCTGGAGATGAGAGCAGTGCTTTTAGCGTTGCAAGCCCTTCAAGACTCTCTTCCCTTGGGAACAATTGCAATCCAGACAGACAATATGTCTGTAGTGTGGTACATCAACAAACAAGGCGGAACCAGATCATACCCCTGTGTCGAGAAGCACTCAGACTGTGGCAATGGGCGATTTCTTCTCAGCGGTTTCTGATAGCAACGCACATCCCGGAAGTCCAATCATATTGCGGACAAGTTGAGCAGAGCTATACTCATGCCTCACGAGTGGTCTCTGAAAGACTCTGTAGTGAGAGAAATTTTTCTCAAGTGGGGTCAGCCTTGCTGCGATCTTTTTGCTACTCCCCAAAACAGCAAGTGCAGAGAATATTTCACTCTATTCCCTTTACCAGGCCAACCCAGCAGAGTCGCTCTAGTCCAAGTTTGGCCCGGGGACTTCTGTATGCATTTCCTCCTTTCCCACTGATCTCTCAAGTAATACAGAAAGCTATCGCTCAGAAGGCCTCATTGATCCTCATTGCTCCTTACTGGCCTCGACAAGTGTGGTTCCCCTTTCTACATCGTTTTCTCTTGGAGCGACCGTGGAACCTGGACCTAGTTCCAGATCTTTTGATCCATCAGTCGGGTCAGTTTCATCGCTCCCTCCCCTCGCTGAACCTCACTGCTTGGTTCCTCCAGTTCCAACCTTAGCCAGGCTTCCTCAATTATCTCACTCTGTTAGAGATATATTGATAGCTTCCCATAAATCTTCCACTCGAAAGATTTATTTGAGTAAGTGGAAACGCTTCTCATATTGGGCACAAGGAAAGGACATAGATCCTTTCACCGCTTCCATCCAACTAGTCCTTGATTTTCTAGCTGAACTCTTCCATGCAGGTTCATCTCCTCTACACTTAAAGTTCAATTGGCAGCTATTTCTAACTTTCATGTGGGTATTTCTGAATCTGCCCTAATGTCCCACAAACTCTGCAAAGCCTTTTTGAAAGGAGTTTTCCTTCTCAGACCTCCTATAAGAAATCCTCCTTCTCCTTGGGACCTAAATTTAGTTCTTGCTTCTTTGATTCTTCCCCCTTTCGAACCTGCAGCTTCCAGTTCCTTAAAATTGTTATCATGGAAAACTCTTTTTCTGGTAGCTATTACATCAGCTAGAAGAGTTTCAGAGCTTCAAGCACTCAGTTGTCGTCCTCCTTATCTTTTGTTTCATAAGGACAGAGTATCCTTACGAACTAACCCGTCCTTTTTGCCTAAGGTGGTCTCGACATCAAATCTAAACCAAAGCATTGACCTCCCTGTCTTTTTTCCAGAGTATTCCAATAGGTCTGAACAAAATTACACTGCCTGGATGTTCATCGTCAATTGAGGTACTACTTGGACAGAACAAAACAATTCAGAAAATCTGATCAGCTGTTTGTCTCCTATGCAGAAAGCAGAAAGGGACTTTCAGTTTCAAAGGTATCATTATCCAGATGGCTAACATCTTTGATTTCCCTGGTATATGAAATTAGACAACAAAAATTGCCTAATAAACCTAAAGCCCATTCCACCAGAGCTTTGGCTACTTCTTTAGCCTTCCAAGACAGACTGCCTATTGACACCATTTGTGCAGCGGCTACTTGGGCTACTCCCCACACTTTTATTTCTCATTATAAGTTGGATTTAGCTTCTAGGCATAGAGCTAATTTTGGTTCCACTGTTCTCAGGAGTCTGTTCCGTTAGGCCACCGGGACAAGGTGCTAGGGGCCTTGGTCCCATCCAGCAAGAATGAAGGCGAGATAGACAACTTAACATATAGAAGTTATGTTCTTACCATAACGTTCCATGTTAGTTGTCTTCTTCTCGCCTTCTTCTTGCGTCCCACCCTCCTTCCCCCTGGCCTGGACAGACCTAGAGGAGTTGTGATCGTGACCTCTCTTTCTACCACCTCTTTCTTAGGCATATGCTGTTGTGCATATTTCCTGGATCAGGATGTAGGTCACCCTTCTTCCTTCCTGTTGTTAGAGGTGGACTCTGTTTTTAGAGTTATTCTGTTACTATTATAAGCTGGGGTTAGCTTACAAACGAGATCTGAGGTAACTCTCGCCTAGCATTGTGGGATATAAGGGGAGCCTCGAGCCGGTGGAACCAACTCTCGAGCTTTTAGAGTGGCCGAGTCAGAGCCGAGGTCGGCTCCGAACCCATCCAGCAAGAAGAAGGCGAGAAGAAGACAACTAACATGGAACGTTATGGTAAGAACATAACTTCTATTTTTGATATTCTTGTTCATTTTGAGAATTCTACAAAGCCCATGTGATACACAGAGGGTAGATTAATATATGCATTTTGGAAGGTTACATTAATTGCTCATCCTTTAAAAATCAGAACTTGATTATGTCAAGGGTACATTGGAAATACCACAGGAGGACACCTAGCCAGAGAGATCACTGGAAAGCCAAAACTTGGAACAGTAGGAACAGCTACATAAATGAAAATGTCTGCAGTCATTGCAGGAAGCAGAAAGAAAACATATACTTGTCATTGTCCATTCTGTTTGTAGCTGAGGTCACTGTAAAATCTGTCTATTGTTAGCGAAAAGTCCTCAAAATGAATATTGAAAGTCAGGCAATTTAGGAAGTGAAACATTGTCTCTTAACTTTAATGGCTATCAGTATTTCCTTGGGCAAGTTGTCATTGCTGTTGTTCTGAGTCTACATCATGCATATATAATGTGGAATTGTATAACATTATGCAGCTAATATAATAGAGTCAAAACTGTGAGTTTGCTATTATAAGGAATTATTTACCCTGTGTTTGGTACAGTGACAATCAAGTGCATGATATAGTTTGATGAAATGATTACTGTAAGGCAAAGATCATTCTGTTAGAAATTGTCATACTTAGAAGTTTATGTTCAGTAGAATAAATGCAGGGCATTCATTTTGACGGTTGAAGGGAGATTTGACGAATAACATCAACATAATCACATTAAGGCCTATCTAATGGCTACAGTACACAGATCATTTCTGATGGACAATTCTGTAATCAGAGTGCAATCCAAATTATCAGGTTGACATAATTTCTGTGCAAATCCAAAAAGTAAGACTTATTGCAACTATTGTGCTGGTTGACCAAATAAGTTGCATACTATAGACATTAATCTCAAAGTTACAAAAATGCTTCAGTCATAATGAATTATCTGTAACAGATTTGGTATAGGCCATACCAGCAGCTATGAAAAAAATTGTACTGAACTTATTTAAGGGCCTCACTCATATACTGTATGCTGTTATGTCATGCTATTACATTGAGAACTGTGATTTTTTGCAGTTGTAGTGGGCAGGCATGAGCTTGGAAATAAAGAAAAAGGCAACTTTTGCATTTATACGCAGGTATAAACAGAAAAATGTGCTGAAAGTTACAAGTCAGTACGTAGAAAATTTATAGATCCCATACTAAGATTAATAGATGCCTTGGTTGACTGGTTGATTTATTGGTTACTAATGGAGAGGTCTGCTGGTTAGACATTATTTTCAATAAAGTCCTGCAGAGAAATTAATAAACTAGTTATGCATATGAAATTAATAAAACTAAACTATACAATGTAAGAATATCAGCATTGCAAGGATGGTTGAACCTAGTGTGGATCACACAACATGAGCACTGTGATGGATAGAACTAAGCGATTTTATATAATATGCAGTGGAACAATTAATTAATGAAGCAGTAGGTGGAGAGAAAAGATTGCTGAAGATTAACACCACCATTTGAACTAGGTCATTAAACAATTCTTGGAATAAATAATAAATGGTTGGCCAAAAAAGAAGAGACAAAACAGGACATAAAGAAAAGAGAAAGGAGGGAAAGTTAATACTTTTTATACGGTCTAACTCATGAGACTCTAGGAATGAAATGAGCAGCATAAGAAGTAGAAACAAGGAAAAAAGGAATGGAAGTGAAACAGTAACTGAAGGGTCCTAGTCATATGAAAACAAAGTAAAAATGTAGGCAGTACAAGTTGTGGGGACTCATACATGCCAAACTGACAAGTTCCACCTGTCTGAGAATGTTTTTTTTTTCTTTTCTCAGTTAATCTCATACTATTTAGATAAGGTTGTTATACTGGACTGCAAAGCATTTCCTGTATGAGCTTATACTGAATCCTCAGGGTAATTATTATTGTTACTATTACCAGGTGGCATGTATAGACCTTTGATGGCTAGAGATTTGTGAATATTCAGTTTGAGGAGTGAGATAAGAAGTTCATCATTGTTGAAAGCTGGTATACCCTTATGGTAAGCGGAGAGATCTAAAACATTTTTTGTAGAAAATAGCAACTCCACCTGCTTTTTTGTTGGTTCTGTCTAGTTTGAGTATATTATAACCTGATGGGATTATTTCTTATCTATGGTAATTGGCTTTAACAAGGTTTTTGTGGCTATGAAGACATCAGGAGGGTAGTGGACTATAGAGGTACAAACTTCTTTGATTTTGTTATAGACACTTCGTAGGCTACTGTGTAGTATTTTAAGTCCTAGGTAGTTGGAGAGGTAGCTGTTTCAGGATGTGGGAGCTGGTTTGGTGGGGTGTGCGGTTAGATGAGTGGATTTGGGAATGGGATGTATATCCCCTCCCGGTATTATTGTCCAGTTAGCAATATGCCTATTGAAAGAACCACTTATATTTGGGCTTCAGTTTACACACAATTTGGGATAATGCCACTTGTATTTGGGATTCATTGTATGCACAATTTGTAATAATGCCACTTAAATTTGGGCTTGAATTTACATATGATTTGGGATAGTGATGGAGCATGTACTACATGCTTGTATCTCAGGCTGCTCATGTAATTAATGTTGAGTAGGCAGGAGGAGATAATACAAAAATGTGTTGTGTTATTCTGGTTTAAGTATTGTGTGGTAGGTGTAGATAGGTAACAGTAGGAGAGAGAGAGAGACTTATGATAGCTGGTTTAGCATGTGAGTATAGTGAAAAATGCTAGTGACAGACAATGAAGTGGCATGTTTAGGATTTAAAATGATGTATGGATAGCTGATAGTGTGTGATTAGAGTAATGTGGAGGGATGCAGTTATAGGTAGGAGAGATTAATGGGAGGAGTAAAGTAGAATAAGATGATAGGGTTTATAGGTAGGTATAAATATGGAGATGCAGGTATAGGGATTGATAGATGCATATAGGTAAATGTTGATATGAATTGGGCTAACTTTATGTGATGAATCTTTTAACAGTATAGAATAGGTATGACAAGGAAGTGTTGTAAGAAAAATACTGATTTAATTGTGGATAAGTAGAGAGATTGAGGGTAGAGGGGAATAAGCAGTATAGAGAGATAAGGGGAAGGCTAAGAGATATTGTAGAGGAAGACAGAAGATAAATACTAATCTGATTGTAGTATATGAGAAAAGATTGCACAAGAAGGGAGTTTTACTCAGGAACAAACTAGAGGTACAGTTGAGGAGGGATCTAAGTAGGAGAGGATTTATCTAAGCAGTATGGGAGGGAGAATGGCAGTGAGAAATGATGCTAAATATTTGATGGAAGTAGGGAAGAGGAGAACAGAAATAGGAGTGTTTATCTGATAGTAAAGTCATTTGGAAAATTATACGGTGTGGGTCTCATGAGTGATAGGTGTATGTGGGAAGTGAAATGGTAGAGTAAGTTGGGGGTGCGTGGGGAATTGGAGGTAGGGTAGGAGAAGCAAAGCAGTACTGAGTGCAGTGAGGCTGAGTGTAGTAGGCTTCTCACCATCAGGCCAATTATTACAGAAAGTAGTCAGTTTATAACCAGTCAGAGCAATTAACAAGAAGGCACAAAGTAGAACATGTTTTCTTTCATGTGCTAAATGCAGACATCAAGGAGCTAGGGAGATAAAGTAACTGGCGTATACACTGTAATCTAGTCATCAAGAAAAAGTACAGTGGCCAAATTAGTAAGTTTTCCATAGAGCGCAAGGACTGCCGCTTTGGGGGGAATATGACAGCCACTTTCCAGCACAGGACAGGCAAGCATTTGATTAGTTAAAGTTAATACACAGCAAGGGTCTTCATGTTAAACTTGCTTGTAGTTGTACAATGACAGAATTCTCAGTGAAAATTTTTGCAGAGGAGTGCTTTGTGGCAGAGCTCCTGCTGTTTTTAAAGGAAAGTTTATAGCACTTGAGTTAATGTAATTAACCAAAAAACACACTTGTCAATACTCACAATCATAGTTCATCTGCCTTCCTGCAGGAATGCAAAACAAGTCTGTACAGGAATGAATTTATGTGATCCCATCCAGTGGTCAAAGTGTAAGGGGGTGTTATATCTTATATATATATATATATATATATATATATATATATATATATATATATATATATATATATATGTGTGTGTGTGTGTATATGTGTATATATATATATATATATATATATATATATATATATATGTGTGTGTGTGTGTGTGTGTATATATATATATATATATATATAAAGAAGATTATTTGATTGATGGGGGAAGTACAGAGTAATAATTCTGCCCCTCTGATGTGTCTCATTTATTTGTTGATGTAGAGTCAAGTTTTTAATTTGAGATGTTGTGCAACCATTTATTTTATGGAGGTGTAGGAGATCAGGAAGGGTTGGATTCTTTTCAGCACAGAATACTAGACATAAATCACCTTTATGAGTCTATAAGAGATAGCATATAGGGACAGAACTTCAAGCCTGACTTGGTAGCTGAGGACTCTTACTGGCTGTGTAATGTGTGTGTGGATGGATTCATACCAGAAGGGCATTGTATTTATAACTGTATAGCAGAATGATAACTTCTTTTAACTTGGGTGAAATGTCATTGGTTATTAGTTGGATAGAGGTATATCTTAACTACTTTTACTTTGTATTGGTCATCAGTCTGCTGTGGAGTGCTGTTTATACTGTAAACTGCTGATAAGACTTGTTTACCAAAGATGACAGTGCTACAGTTTTTTTTCCATTTGATTTAAGCCTATTTCTAATATACCACTGTTTTGTGTAGTTTAGCCCTTGCTATAGTAAGACCATATCAGATGCTGAGAATACAATAATACCCAGTATGCAGTCATCCACAAATTCGTTAGCCAGATATCAGGGTTAGTGGTTTGGAGATTTGAGAAGTAGATGCCAGTAGTCACCTCTTCGCTTTCTGAGCTGACACCTGCTACTTTAGCCACATGGGTTCTTTCAATGAAGTGCGGGTAAATGGCGGGAGTAAGTATGACTCTCTTAAGGTAACCAAATGCCTCATCATCTAATTAGTGATGCGCATGAATGGATGAATGAGATTCTCACTGTCCCTACCTAATGTCTAGTGAAACCACAGGCAAGGGAATGGGCTTGGCAGAATCAGTGGTGAGCTTGACTGTAGACTGGCACTGTGAAGAGACATGAGAGGTTAGAATAAGTGGGAGGCCTCGGCCGCCAGTGAAATACCACTACTCATTATTTTTTCACTTTCCCGGTGAGGCGGGGGGGGGGTGAGCCCCACTGGGGCTCTCGCTTCTGGCTCCAAACGCCTGGGCATGACCCGCTCTGGGGACAGTGTCAGATGGGAAGTTTGACTGGGGTGGTACACCTGTCAAAAAGTAATGCAGGTGCCCTAAGGAGAGCTCAGGGAGGACAGTAACCTCCCGTGGAGCAGTTTTTGATAGAGTTGAAGGAATTTTGGGTGAGGGAGTGTAGATCAGAGACAGAATCAACAGTAGAGATGATGGTAGAGTTAAAAGAATAAATATCAAAAACTGGATAAAGTTGTGGCTCTAGAAACCCATAACCAACATAAAAATAAATAAATAGTACCGAACCAACATGGCTGAAAGGAATACTCTTTTTATTCAATGCTATAAAATAAAGTAAGCACTTTTGCGATACTCAGATCTCTTAATCACAGAAACTATCCTCCAATCAAATACTTATCTTCTCTTAAAACCAATAAAACTATTTCAATAAATACATATAAAAATAAATATCATAAAAATGTGTCTCCAAGATTATCTACTCATAGTCTAGTCCAGATACAGAGTTGCTGTATCCAGGACTGCTTGTAAGCTTCTGAGCTCCCCCCAAGCCTTTCTATGTTGGAGGGAAGCCTCCTAGCTTATCAGTGGGAGTGGTAAGCACTAGGTAGCCCATCTACCACAAGAGTGGTTGTAGTTTATTTGGGCAGTTTTTCCATATCTTTCAACTTTCTGGTTTAAAAGCCTGTGTTTGTGCTTGTTTCCCACCTTTCCTGTAACTAGTCTAGTCCATATACAGATTTGCTGTATCCAGGACTGTTTGTAAGCTTCTGAGCCCCCCAAGTCTTTCAGTGTTGGAGGAAAGCATTCTAGCTTATCAGTGGGAGTGATAAGCACTAGGTAGCCCATCTACCACAAGATCCAGATACAGATTCTTAGTTTTAGCACTTGAATTTGCTTATTTGTGCTCGGCACTTGTTCAGAACTTGTTGTTAGCACTAAATAAGCTACAAATTACTACAGCACTCAACCTTCCTCTTTACCTACAGGAAACCAGTTCTTGTACTCACTTTCCTCACTTGTCTAGAGGAAAGTAGTTTTTTATTCAGGAATGTCCAAGGGTCAGCTCCCAGTGTTCTCTCCTGTCTATCTGATGAATCTGGGCATCTTGGGGCAATGTAGCATTTGCCTCATGTAAACAGACAACCCACTCCTCCTACCACCCAACACCACAACCTGTGAGAGGTGCACTTATCTAGCCAAACTGGAGGTAAAGCTCTCTCCAACCATGACTGAACTTGACAGTCAAGAGGAGAAGGTAAACACTTACACCACATCACACTCATCACATAGTCCCACTAAACCTACACCACTAAAATCCACACATAGAAATACAAAAACATTCACGGACACTCTCAATAATAATCTGTTCAAGCAACATAGACCTCCAAAGCAGAAACACAAGCAACCTCCCCCCCCAACACAACCCAAATGACACATAGCCCACAGACTCAGTGTGCCACTCAACCACAGCCCATAAGGCAAAACAACGTACCCAACACACTAGTCATAGGTGACTCTATAGTCAGGCACACTGATGTCCCACTCACCAGGCTAAACAAGGAGAAGGTTACTGTCAGCTGCCTGTCGGATTCCAGGATCTGCCACATAATCTACGCACTCAGGTCACTCCACAACAAGTACAAATATGACTCTGTCATTGTCCAAGTTGGTGTGAATGACCTGAGATGTACCTCCCTGGACTACATGAAAAGAGACATGGAAGAGCTCTCTGATCTTGTAGCTCAGGCAGGTATGACCCTAGCCCTGAGTAGCATCCTGCCATTGCCCAGAATGATACCACAGTACAAGGACAAAATGATTGACTTCAACAATTGGCTAAGCTTCTGATGTTACTCTAAGAGGACCCAGTCTCTGTCTGCCTGGGGTGACATTGTCGACAGACCACGATACTTTGCCAGAGATGGCCTGCACCTGTCACCCCTGGAATTCCGGATACTGGCTAAGGCTCTTGCTACCACCGTAACAGGAACAGGCAAGCAAAAACTGAGGGTAATGCTACTCAATGCAAGAAGTCTAAATCTCAAAAGGCACTCCCTTGAGGCACTCCTTAAAATGGAGAATATCTATATCTGTGCAGTGACTGAGACCTGGTTCAAGGCTCCAGAGAGCACCCCTGCATTACCAGGCTATAACTCATACCACACTTTTCAGCCATCTAACCTGGACCAGAACACCAAAGGCGGAGGTGTGTCCATATTCATTAAGGATATCCACACCTCCAGGCTAGTTGCTCAGCATAATGCATCCAAGGTTATCCAAGTGCAACTAACTCTGGGCAAAACTGCAATCTAAATTGTAGCTTGCTACAGATCCTCCACCATGCCCCAGGATTCTCACTCCTCTTTTCTTGATATACTGGAAAATATTAGGGTTCAACCAAACACTCTAATAATGGGCGATTTCAACTACCCCACCATTAACTGGTAAAACTACTCCTGTACCAACTACTTCGCTCAATGCTTTTGGGAATACATAAATTCCAATGCCCTGGATCAGTTTATCTACACCCCCCACCAGGGACAACAATATCCTCGACCTAGTCATTAGAAACATGAGTGACTGGTGTTCCACACCTGAAGTTAACTCTTCGTTGGTCAGATCCGACCATAAGCTAATCACCCTAGATGTCCACATCCCGCCCCCATCCCCCATTAAGGAAATCTTGGTAAGAAATTTCTCCAAAGCCAACTTCATGCTTCTTAAGACAAAAGTGGCGAACTTCATGACACCCAAGCAGATGGGCAATACAGTTATGACTGCTGAATTCTACACAGATACACTCTATAAGCACTTACACGAGTGTGTGGATTGTGCTATCCCAAACAGAACCAAGATGCTATCCTTCAAAAAAAAGGAAGCCAATCTGGTGGTCCCCTGCCATAAACAAACTCTACAACAGAAGGAAGAAACTGTTGCAAAAGAGAATAAAATCCCATGAATGGAGGAGTTCCCTGGTCAGCCTCAGTAAGAAGCTGAGATCCCTTATAAGATCCTCCAAAGCTAGCTACAAAAAAAAAAATCACCACTGATTCTAGAGACAACCACAAAGCATTCTATAGCTATGTCAAGAATCTCAATGGCAACACCCAGATCTGCTCTGAATTACAGGACAACGGCGTGAAAATTACAGAACCAACTGATATTGCCACCGTCCTGGCAGATCACTTCAGTGCTAACTTTACCAACCCTCTCACCCCCTAAAGGGCCCATAAGTATACAGGAAGAATGCAGAGTCCCTGTAATCAAAACTACATAGGTAAAAGCTGCACTCTCTAAAGCCAAACACACAGCATCCATGGGACCAGACAACATCCCAGGCTGCATTTTACACGAACTTGAGAACGAACTAGCTCCCCAGCTAAGCACCATGTTCAGTCATAGTCTCAGATCAGGCTTTGTGCCCACTGAGTGGCGCACAGCAACAGTTATCCCACTCCACCAAAGGGGGAGCCACCACTGATCCTAGGAACTATCACCCTATTAGCCTGATGAGCCTGGTCTGTAAGGCCATGGAACGTATCATCATGGAACTCATAAACAAAGACATTGGTAACCTCCAAACTCTGGACCCCACCCACTTCGGGTTTGTGAAAGGCAGATCATACCTCCTGAACCTGATCAACTTCTTTGAGGTAGTCACCAAAGCTGTAGACGAGGGTAAGGTGGTTCACACAGCCTATCTTGACCTTACCAAGCCTTTCGACACCATCCCCCATTCTGGAATTATAGCTAAACTCACAAAACTAGGTATAAATCTCTACATCACAAGATGGGTTGCCAACTGGCTCACTGACAGAACCCACACAGTAAAAGTTGCAGACTCCAAATCTGACTTCAAACCAGTGACAAGTGGAGTACCACAGGGTTCAGTCCTGGGACCTCTCCTGTTTGTTATGTAGTTCTCTGAAGTACAGGCTAACACAGAAGGCCTTAGGCTAATGAAGTTTGCAGATGACTGCACACTAGGAGCCATAGTTGAGTCCCCAAATGAAGTGGCCATCCTACCTAAGGGCCTCACTGAGACAGATGCCTGGTGTCAGAGCCATGACCTCAAGCTCAATGCCAAAAAGTGCATTGTTATCCCCTTTGGTAAAAACTCTGTACCCATGAACTACCACATAGGCGGCAGTCTACTTAACGCCAAATGTGTGATAAGAAACCTGGGGACCCAGGTGGATAATAGTCTCACCTTTGATAATCACATCACCAGAGTAGTCAGGAAATCCTTCTACATGGCAAACCTCATCACAAAAGGGTTCTCATCTAGGAAAAAAGAGGTCATTGTTCCCCTCTACTCGACACTCATTAGACCCATTATAGAGTACAATGCCCCTTTTGGAATGTACCTCACAAGACATCTGCAGCAGCTGGAAAGGCCACAAAAGTACCTCACAAAGAGGATTACTGGCCTCAAACAGATGCCTTACACTGATCATCTCAAAAAACTCCAGCTTTACTCCATAGCATATCACCTACTCTGAGGTGATCTCTGCCTAACATATAAAGCTATGTCAAACCCAGAGCTGTTGGACATGCTACACCTAAAGAAATCACAATCCCTCCAAGCTACATGCTCTAGGGACCTAAACCTTGTCACCACAATAAACAGGGCATGCTGGAGGGATAGATTCCTGTCCCAGAGACTTTCCATACTCTGGAGCAAGCTACCCATCTATGATAAGCAAAGTTGCTCATTAGCACTCTTCAAGAAAAATCTTGATAAGTGGATGGGAAATAGGAAATACACCCCGGGATCACTTCTGTGGCTCTGCTCAACAGGGACACAGGAAAATAACTTTCTTGGGTGGCGTAAGCCAGGGAACCTTGTTGGCTAGGCTTACTTAGGCCCTTGGGCTGATAGCCTAGTACCTACCTATGAACCTATATAAATATATACATACTCCTAAAATTAATACATTATATTATAAAAACCTAACAAAAAATACTAATGCACAAAGCAAACTTAATATGACATTTCAGTGTTTCAAAGGACATGCTTTTAAAAAAAGGTTACAAGGACAACATACCATTAAGATCAGGTGGTTTATCAACATTAAAAAACAGAATCCATTTTTTTTCTGCTGTTTCTGTTGCTTCCCCCTCTTATTCCCTGTTATATTATTTCTAATACTAAGAATTTAAAAATATGTTCAGATCCTTCTATAGAAACATGTTGTTCTAATGCATTGGTCTCCTTACCAGTCCTAATGTCCCTATAGTGCTCAAGGATTCTTTCTGTCAAGGAATGATTAGTTTTTCCCATATAGAAAGCAGACAGGACCATATTTTATACATCCATATGTTAATTTTAAGATTGAGTTAAACTTTTATGCAGATTGTAAAATGAGGAATATAGTTTATTTTAGTGTTTGTCAAGCATGTTATGCTTTCTAAGTGGAAATTATTTTAAAAGTTGTTTAACTGTATACAAGTGGTTGACATATTTGTAATTGAATAATTAACTAATTAGTGGTATGATGATGTGTATAAAAGCACTTCGGTTTTTTGGTACTTTTCCGTCATCGGGGCAACCGCTGTAATGAGCTGTTGGAAGATTAGCATGCGGTCGCACAGATTGCTCTGCTGCCGCTGATGTGGGAACAACCCTCAGTTTTTCTGACAACAGATTTCCACTTCAATTTGTGGACCAAAAAAAGGAGCAAGGACAATTTTCAAACTAGTGTATCCCGTTCGCATTCTAAGTCCCTTACTCTTACACCACATCAGTGAAGGTTACTGTTTTAGAGGGACATCAGCGAATGGGACATGCTTTTCATAAAGCAGGCAATGTAACATTGCTAAAAGTCTGTAACCGTTGACTCCTTGTTAATAACACTCTCTCACAGTTCCAACTAACTACCTAAATTTGTCTTACTTTGTTGTAAAACGTGGAAGAGAGTAGCCAACACAAAACACATATGTACCATTTTGTGTTGGTAATTGCTGTTACAAAGGTGGAAGGTTGTTAGGTCATATCGAGTCGACCTGTTGCCTGACCAAGTTTGTCTCCGTATACTTGCACAGCATGGTTTGCCACTGGGTGGTTATCCTAATGCTGTTTGTAATGATCCCATCATTGATAATGCACAGAAGTACTTTCCAATTACTAATTTACTAAAATTTGTTACTGCGCATATTTCCTGCTACTGGCAGCAGTGCTAAAATAATGGTACCTGGTAAAGTCTGGAGACGGGAGCATTAACCACATTAGGTAAGGTTGCTGTAAAACATTTCCTGCTAAATGAAGTGTGCAAATCATCTTCCTCTATATAACAGAGAAGACGTTATGTTATGAATCATTGCGACTGCGTGCTAACCTTCCAACAGCTCATTACAGCTGTTGCCTCGATAACGGAAAAGTACCGTTTTTTTTCTTATTCAGTCTGAAGAAGTCTTTTGCAAGACAGAGGTGCTCATTGAATGAGTTTGCGTTACTCTGGTTCATTAAAGGCTGTTTTTTGGAGATTTAATTTGGATTTGTTGCTGTGGTGTTGATTTGATGAATTTCCATTTTTTACATTGCTTTTGGGATTGGAATTATGACCAGCCAGCCAGATAGCAATTTTTTAGTTCTACCATTGGGTTTCATGCTCCATGATACCCCAATGGCTCTTTTGTTTCAAACAAAGAAGGCAACGTGAGTAATGCCAAGCAAACTGCTGGCAATTCTGCTGCTAAGACTGTTATGTCAAATAGACTGCAACCTGTGTTTTGTGTCACTAGAGATGAGTTGCTATGCAGTTGCCTTGCAGCTCCTGCAAACCCTTTTGTGGATAGTGTGCGAAGTAGTGAAAATGAAAGGCAAGTCAGTTTAAGTCTCACTGACTGTTTTTCATCCTTGGAAAAGGGCATGATAAAGCTAAAAAAGACTGCAGTGGGATGTTTTGTTTTTTGAGAGCAGTATTTTGGCTAAAAGGGTGCCGAAAGGCTTGAGAATGAATAAGATGCCAGTGGGTAATGACTTGCCTAAAGAACTAATAGACAAATGGGTTGAGCTAAACCAGAAGACCGGCATAGAATATATGGTTATGCTGGTAGATTGTTACAAACAAAAAATTCATGAGTTGGATGAAGAAATTAAAGAGTAATACTTTTCACTTAAAAAAGACTCCAATAGTGAGAACTTTGAAACTAAAATCTGTCTTATTCAAGACAGATTAGCCAGAGAAAATAAGGTTTTCAAGAAAAGAAAGCTCAACAAATATGAAAGGGATCGCATTGAGTAGGAGCAAGGTGTTGCTTATACCTTTAATTTTGCTTCAGGCACTTCTGAATCTAGTGAGTCAACTCTTGAACAGGAAGTTCAGGCTCCTGTTAATGTGCCTGATGTGTGGAAAGCTGAGCATATTGTAGAGAAGCAGCAGGAGCCAGGAGAAATTGTATCAGTACACAATATGCAAGGCAATAAAAGCGGATGTGGGAAAGAATCAACGTCCTTTTCAGGCAATAAATGTGTACCAGGACATGGCAAAGGGAAGCTCTCATGGGCACAGGTTACTGCTGTGCCTGTGAAGGGAAACATGCAAAGGAAAATGAAAGCCTTTCAAAACAATGCTTCGTGGAAGAAAAAGAGGAACAACTATTAAAGTGAAAAGGTACTTTTTCCGAATGTGACTTTAAAATTGTGAATCTTTTGGTTGCTTGACTATTATGATGTTTTGGTCTTAAGTAAGGGATGGACTTTTGTGTCTGCATCTAGAGCACATATTTGTGAGACTCTTAATAATTTCAGGGACTTTGTTAGAAAGTTGAATTTAAAATGTTTATATAATTAAGATGACAAGAAGAATAATAATAAAAATGTGGATTTGATGACTATGTGTATTAAACCTAGTTGTTTTAACCCCCATTAAGGCCGTAATTAGAGGCCTTTCAAAATGTTATGGAAATGCAATTGAGAGCTATTGTCAAATAAGCCTGTTAATAAATATTTTAATATGTCTTATGATGAATGTGATGCCTTGAAAAATTGAGTAATGATGATAACATTGTGTTATTAAAAGCAGATAAAGGCAATTCTGTAGTAGTTCTTGATAAAAGTGTATACTTGAATGCTATGACTGAAATGTTACAAGATGTTTATTATTACACGGAGGTTGATCTAGGTTACATAAAAAAGTCTTATAAATTCATACATTCTATGATTGAAGAATGGTTATCTGAGGGTAGGATTACTAATAGAGAAGCTACCTTCTTTGTAAAGGAAAATTCTACTGTTAGTAAAATATTTGGTTTGCCAAAGGTTCATAGGTTCATAGGTTCATAGGTTGGTACTAGGCTATCAGCCCTAGGGCCTATACAAGCCTAGCCATAACAATTCCCTGGCTATTTCTTCCCACATTATTTACTTTCCTGGACCCCTGTCTAGCAGGGTGACTGACGTGATCCCTGGGGTGAATTTCCTTTCTCCCATCCAATCGTCAAGGTTCCTCTTGAAGAGGTCCAAAGAGGCACTCTGCTTGACATGTATGGGCAATCTATTCCAGAGTCTGGGGAGTCTCTGGGTCAGGAACCTATCCCTCCAGCATGTTTTGTTTATTGTGATGACAAGGTTTAGATCCCTGGAGCGTGTAGCTCTGAGGGATTGGGATTTCTTTAAGTGTAGCATGTCCAACAGCTCTGGGTTTGACATGGCCTTGTATGTTAAGCAGAGATCGCCTCTGAGTAGACGATATGCAACAGAGTATAGCTGGAGTTTTTTAAGGCGGTCAGCATAGGGCATCTGCTTTAGGTTTGTGATTCTTTTAGTGAGGTATTTCTGAGGCCTTTCCAGTTGTTGCAGATGTCTTGAGAGGTACATACCAAATGGGGCGTTGTATTCTATAATGGGTCTAATGAGGGATGAGTACAGTGGGACAATGACCTCATTTTTTCTGGATGAAAAGCCCTTTGTGATGAGGTGTGCCACATAGAAGGATTTCCTGACTATTGTGGCAATGTGGTTATCGAAGGTGAGACCACTGTCCACCTGTGTCCCTAAGTCTCTTATCACACTTTCTGTGTTTAGTGTACTGCCACCTATATGGTAATTCATAGATACATGTTTTTTCCCAAAGGGGATAACAATACATTTCTTGGCATTGAGCTTGAGCCCATGGCTCTGGCACCAAGCATCTGTTTCTGTAAGGCCCTTTTGTAGAGTATCCACATCATTTGGGGATTCAATAATGGCTCCCAGTTTGCAGTCATCTGCAAACTTTGTTAGCCAGAGTCCCTTAGTGTTGACCTGTACTTCAGAGAAGTAGATGCCAAACAAGAGCGGCCCCAGGACTGAACCCTGAGGTACTCCACTTGTCACTTGTCTGGAGCTGGATTTGGAGTCGGCTACTTTTATAGTGTGGGTTCTATCAGTAAGCCATTTAGCAACCCATTGGGTGACATAGGGATTAATGCCCAACTTAGTAAGTTCATCTATGATTCCAGAGTGGGGGATTGTGTCAAAGGCCTTGGCAAGGTCTAGATAGGCTGTGTGGACCACCTTACCCTTGTCCATGGCTCTGGAGACTGATTCAAAGAAGTCAATCAGGTTCAGGAGACAAGATCGGCCCTTCACAAACCCAAACTGGGTGGGGTCCAGTGTTTGAAGGTTGCCAATGTCTTTGTTTATAAGTTCCATGATAATACGCTCCATGGCCTTGCAGATAATGCTTGTCAGACTGAAGGGATGGTAGTTTCCGGGATCCAAGGTGGATCCCCCCTTGTGGATTGGGATAACTGTAGCTCTGCGCCACTCAGTGGGCACGAAACCTGAGGTGAGGCTATGATTAAACATGACACTTAGGTGAGGTGCCAGTTCATATTGTAGTTCATGTAGTACACGGCCTGGGATGTCATCTGCTTCCATGGATGCTGTATTCTTGGCTTTAGAGAGTGCGTTTTGTACCTGTGTGGCCATTATTACTGGAATTTGGAAATCTTCCGGTATTGAGATGGGCCACTTAGGGGGTGAGAGGGGGGTGAAGTTGGCACTGAATCGATCTGCCAGGATATTGGCAATATCCTTCGGATCAGTATATTTAATGCCATTCTGTTTTAGCTCAGAGCAGATCTGAGCATTGCCATTTAGATTCTTGACATAGTTATAGAATGCTTTGTGGTTGTCTTTGGAATCTTTGGCAATTTTATTTTCGTAACTGGCTTTGGAGGATTTTATGAGGCATCTCAGTTTCTTACTGAGGCTAGTAAGGGAGTTTTCTGCATCCTGGGATTTTCCTCTTTTCTGCAAAAGTTTCTTCCTTTTGTTGTAAAGTTTGTTTATGGCAGGGGACCACCAGATTGGCTTCCTTTTTTTGGATGAGAGCATTTTGGTTCTATTTGGGATGGCACGATTCATGCATGAGTGGATGTGATCGCACAGTGCCTTAGTGTAGGATTCAGCAGTTGAACTTTCAGTTCCCGTCTGCATGGGTGTCATGAAGTTTGTCACTTCTGACTTGAGTAGCATGAAGTTGGCTTTGGAGAAGTTTTTATGGTGGTTTCTTTACTGGGGGTGGGGTGGGATGTGGATGTTAAGGGTGATTAGCTTATGGTCAGACCTGACTAACGAGGGGGTGACCATAGGTATGGAGCATTGATTTCCCATGTTGGTAATGACCAGGTCTAAGATATTGGAGCCCCTGGCGGACTATGGATTAGTTGATCCAGGGCGTTGGAATTTATGAATTCCAAGAACCGTTGCGCAAAGGTGTTGGGACATGAGTAGTTTTCCCAGTTAATGGCAGGGTAGTTAAAATCACTCAGTATTAGGGTGTTTGGTTCTATCTTAATATTTTCCAGTATGTTTAGAAAGGTGTAGTGAGAATCTTGGGGTATGGTGGGGGATCTGTAGCAAGCTACAATTTGGATTGCAGTCTTACCTAGTGTTAGTTGCACTTGGAGAATTTCAGACACATTGTGTTGGCCAGCTAGCCTGGTGGTGTGAATATCCTTGGTGAATATTGACACTCCTCCACCTTTAGTGTTTCGGTCCTGGTTTGGTGGCTGAAAAGTGTGATAAGAGTTGTAGCCTGGTATTGCAGGGGTGCTCTCTGGAGCCTTGAACCAGGTCTCAGTTACTGCACAGATATCGATGTTCTCCATTTTTAGGAGTGCCTCGAGAGAGTGCATTTTGAGGTTTAGACTTCTAGCATTGAGTAGCATTACCTTCAGATTTTGCATGCTTGTACCTGTTACGGTGGTGGTTTTGTCCTTTGAAGTTTGCCTAAAAAAGGCACTAGAGGGTGGCAAGAGCCTTAGCCAGTAACCTGAATCCCAGGGGCGACAGGTGCAGACCATCTCTGGCAAAGCATCGTGGTCTGTCAATCATGTCATCCCAGGCAGACAGATACTGGATCCCCTTTGAATGACACCATAAGCTTAGCCAATTGTTGAAGTCAATCATTTTATCCTTATATTGTGGTATCATTCTGGGTGAAGGCAGGATGCTACTCAGGGCTAGGGTCATACCTGCCTGGGCCACATGATCCAAGAGCTCTTCCATGTCTCTTTTCATGTAGTCCAGGGAGGTACGTCTCAAGTCATTCACTCCAACATGGACAATGACAGAGTCATATTTGTACTTGTTGTGGAGTGACTTGAGTGCATGCGTTATGTGGCGGATCCTGGCACCCGACAGGCAGCTGACTGTAATTTTCTCCTTATTCAACCTGGTGAGAGGGACATCAGTGTGCCGGACTATAGACTCACCTATGACTAAAGTGTTAGGTACATTGTCTTGCCTTAGGGGCTGTTGCTGGGTGGCACACTGGTGTTGTGAACTATGTGACACATTGGTTGTGATTGGTGTTTGTTTGCATTTCAGCTTCAGAGGTCTTTGTTGCTTGGGCAGGTTACAGTTAAGGGCCTCTGCATATGTGGATTTAGTGTTGCTACATGTGGGTGTTGGTGGTGCGGGTTTAGAAGGGCTATGTGTTGCTTGAGGTGTAGTGTGGGTGTTAACCTTCTCCTCTTGACTGTTTAGCACAATCTTGGGTGGAGAAAGCTTTGCTTCCATTTTGGCTATGTAAGTGCATCTCTCACAGGTTGTAGTGTTGGGTGGTAGGAGGAGAGGGTTGTCTGTGTACATGAGGCAATTGCTGCATTGCCCCAGTATGCCCAGATTCACCAGGTGGACAGGAGAAATCACCGGAAGCTGACCCTTGGACATGCCTGGTTGGGGCTTTTTTTTTTCTTTGTAAAGTATAGGCGCTGTTTCCTTAGGAAGGTACTTTGCAATTATAGGCTGTTTAGTGCCTACTATTAATTTCTCTTTGTTAACAAGGAGAGTTCAGTGTTTGTATGAGTTTAAGGCTTCCTAGTGCTTTCCAGCAGGTATTAGAGAAAGTGCTAGTCACAGGGATGCTTAAAGGTAAGATTGAAAAGAATGCACTCTGCAGTGTGCAGTAGAGAAGTTAGATGTGAAAGTAAGTAACTTGAGTTTTACCTGTTTAAAAAGTTAAGGTTTAGTGGAGAGTTACTATTTTTAAAACAGCAAGGTGGATTGAAAGGGGTGGTCACTTTTGTATTTTGGTACTATGAAATACTGTAGGATGGCCAATAAATTTAAATAATTGAAGGGGTGGGATTTCAAAAATGATGATTTTGTGATTACTCACATAGGCCAGTGAAAGTAGAGAGAAATGAGATATATGGTCAGATTAACATAAGAGGCGGTCAACTAGAAAGACAGTGGTTAAAACAGAATGCAAGCAAAACACAAGGTAAAGAAAACAAACTACAGTATTCAAAATATAGAAAGGCAATACAGTAATACAAAAAATAAAAGCAAACTAATCTTTCCTTCACAGCAAAGTGTAGCAGAGTCTGGATGAGCCTTTTGGTAAAGCTCTGAAATGTTTTAGTTTACTCCTTAAATAGAAATTTTAGTTTCTAGCTCCACCCCCTCTGTTAACAAGTGATTAACCTTAAGTGGCCTCTTCTGTCTTATGAATGAGTCCTTAATTAATCAGTTCTTATTTCTGCCTGACTCAGAACAGAGAGAGCTGTGGTCTCTTTTGAAGTTTTAATATGCTGTTAAAACAGAATGCAAGCAAAACACAAGGTAAAGAAAACAAACTACAATATTCAAAATATAGAAAGGCAATACAGTAACACAAAAAATAAAAGCAAACTAACCTTTCCTTCACAGCAAAGTGTAGCAGAGTCTGGATGAGCCTTTCTGGTAAAAGGTGCATAAAGCTTTAGATTGTCTGCTTTTAATACTGATTGTTGCTAGCGGGGGTTGTAAAATGGAGGCTATGGCTATATATATAGATAAAAAATTACAGAAAGTAGTACAGTTAGGGGAGGCATTTATAAGAGATACATTTACCTTTGTGAAATGCATAAAAACAATAGAAGTAGAAGCAAAAGATTGTTTGGTGACTATGAACATTAAGTCCTTGTACAGCATGATACCGAATACCATAGGGGAAGATTATATAAGAATGGAGCTGGTAGAATCCTAATATTATATTAGTGATGAAATTTCACTAATTTTAGAGATTTTAGATGTGATATTATTGTATATATTTTTTTAGTTTAACGGTTTGTTTTATCAGCAAACTAACGGAGTGGCTATGGGTGCCGCTATGGCCCCTAGCTATGCTAATTTATTTATGAAAGCATTGGAAAAATTGTTTATTAAAAAGACTAGGTATTTCGACCATGTTCTATACTATGGTCGATTTATTGATGACCTTTTTTATATGGGGGGGTGATCTAAAAGATCTTTTATGTTTAAATAATGTCTATTAATACCTAAGCTTTACTTGGAATTATAGTTATGATGATATTTGTTTCTTGGATGTTGAGACATACAAAGAAGGTAACAAGCTTTGCACCAAGATATACAAGAAAAGTGTTCAGAACAACTCTTATTTAAAATATGATAATATGCATCCCAGATATGTTAAACACAACATTGTTAAGGGACAGTTAAAAAGAGTGAGCAATTTAACAAATTGTGATAAAAGATTTTTTTGAAGAAAGTGAGCTACTGTGTAATATGTTTATAGCTAGGGCTACCCACTAAGAATAGTAAAGAAAAAAATAAGTGAAGCAAAAGATGTTAGGGAAGCTTGCAATGCTTGCAATTCATTAGAGAATGTAGATACACTCCATTGTAATCGAAAGCCTAAAGAATATGGGCTAGGATGCTTGTTCCATACTCAATGGATGGAGGGCAGATAAAAAGTTTGTTTAGGAAAAATTGGAAAATGATGGGTGTTTTTCCTGAGATAAAGAAAATAGTGGAAGATGAGTCTATATTTGTAAATAAAAAAGGTAAAACTCTTAAAAGCATATTCCAAGATAAGGTTAAATATATTAATGAAGGGAAAGAGAAGAAGATATGGAAATGCTTAAATTGTGAATTTTGCAAGTTTATCTATAAAGGTTCAACTGAAATATATGTTAACAATGTTAAAATACAAATATACAATGAGAATATTTGTAAGACTAGATTCACAGTTTATTTGTCTGTTTGCTCACAATCTGCCTCTTACTCTGTGGGTAGGACAAGCAGAGAATTTTATAAAAGAATGAGGGAACATATATATGCAGTTCAGAAAAAAGATGTTATGAATGCATGGGGAAAGCATTATACGAACACTGAGTGTGTAGGTACACCAACATTTATGATAAGAAATAAAGTTTCAAATTTTGAAAATAAGCTTGGGGCAGATGATGAACTAACCTGGAAAGCGTATCATTGGATTTTAAAGCTAAATGCAAGACACCCTCCAGGACTTAATGACAAAGAAAATTTTAAAGTATATTTAAAGAGAAAAATGTTAAAACGTTGAACATGGTATTAATAAATCTCTCTCTCTATATATATATATATGTAGGTGTATATATATATATATATATATATATATATATATATATATATATATAATACTATTTTTCCATGAAGTCTTGTTTATTTATTATATATGAATTTTAAAGAATATTGTTATTTTAAAGTGGAAATTTTTTTGAAAGTTATTTAATTGTATACAAGAGGTTGATGCCTTTGTAATTGAATAATTAACTAATTAGTGGTATGATGATGCGTATAAAAGACTTAGTTTTTTTTCTTATTCAGTCTGAAGAAGTCTTTTGCAAGACAAAAGCGCTCACTGAATGAGTTTGTGTTACTCTGGTTCATTAAATGCTACTTTTTGGAGATTTCATTGGATTTGTTGCTGTGGTGTTGATTTGCTGAATTTCCATTTTTTACATTACTTTCTGTTATTACTCAGCAATTGCACCTCTTCCTGTTCTAGCCAGTTCTGTGCAACTTCCCTTATTCTGCAATATTTTATCCTTTGTCAGCCCTTGTAAATAATTGCTATTACTTCTTAACAATATCACTTTTTCTTTTCTACCCTATTTGTGAACTCTGTTTTCATGTATCCCACTCACTAGCTATAACTTTTGAAGAAATGCCCAGCTTCCTTAATAACTCTTGAATAATATCCACACCCCATTCCTTAAATCCCTCTCTTTTTAACAGGTAGGTGGGAAAGCACCCTTGTCTCATTTTTACTCATTAACCTGCATTTTATCTTATTTTTTATTGGTGCTGTATTTCAAATAGTTATTGCATCTGTATCAAGACTTTCAATTTAAATGCACATGTTCCTATGAAATATAATTTCTGTTTAGTGTAGCCCAGTTATTGTACCTTGGGGAATAATATGTAAATTCCCTCCAAGTTCCTACTACTGAATTCATGTCTTCCATACCAAATATGTTTATATATTTCTTCAGAAATCTACCCTTTTTGTTATATTTTCCCATTTGTGTCCCCAGATACATCCTCACTATTGCAAATCAAGTTCCAGTCCCTGCCTATAAGTAATATTAGTAAAAAAAAAAAAAACACCACAATATTAAACTTTGTACTTCTTATGGCTTTTATCATTTTGTCTTATTTTTCATGCTTGCTTACAGAAAGCATTTTATTGAGCCAAGGGCATTAATCCAGACATTAACCTTTGCAAGAATAACAGAAGATATCTCAACTTTACTAATATAACCAGTGCACTTTTACATCCCACCCCAGAAGCCCAAGAGGACAACATATTAAGTTAAACTTGCTTTATGTCAGCCTTTCTTCTGTTTTTTTACATTGTAAAACCCATACTTCTTACAACTAAAAAAATTAATTATTTTAATATCTTTGTCGCATACAACATGGACTAAAAAGACTCACCCCATCCCCACATTTAAAAGCCTCTGACTACAAAATTGCTTTACTATATAATATGCATTTTATATAATGAAATCTTTATACACATACTAGTAAGAACAACAGTTGTTTTACTTAACAGTTACTTTTTTTCCCCTTTTAGTGTTGTTCTAAACATTAATGACATAAAGTGGGGTATATACTTGATAGTTCACCACCAAGTCAACAAAAGTTGAATCTTTCTCTGCCACTTTTTCTTGCAAAGCTATGTTTCAAAAATGTGGTTTATCCTTTATACTCTCACATTTATTCAGTAATTTCACTGTTGCTGATCTTCTTCCTGTTCATCTCCATCTCCCATCACTAAACTCTGGTTCAAGTCTAAGGCACTCCTTATTCTTCTAATCAACCTCTCTGCTTTTTTTCTGTCTCTCAGACATTTTTCCATGGGACAATGTAAAAGGTGTCACTAGCAACATATCTTTATGAGCTTTATTATCAGAATAATGAAAAGCAGGGTCCTCTTCTTTTTTGTGGTTACTTTTTGTTGGATAAACTTTTGTATTTCCTCCTCAGTCTGTTTTTCATCAAAAAATGTCTTTTATCCTATAGGAAAAATATTTCGAAGACATCTGGATGCAGCAGCTTGAATCTCACACCTGCATCTCGACATTTCATGATTGCTGGGATTAATGTTCCTTTTCTTCTGCCTACAATGCTTACTCATTTTTTCACAAATACTCTGCTGTCTCCAATTTTAATACCTTTCCCTTATACCACAGTTTTTTTCAGGACTATTTTTTCTGATAGTATTGGTATAATTGTATCTTTACTAATGCAGGTCTTGGCTGCTTTCTCATAGCCATGTTTGGTGCATGCACTTGATGCGCTCTTTTAATTAACAAATTCTGCTATGGGATACCATTCCATTGCTTATTTGTGCTTTCAAAAATTAATAGTCTGTTCCTTCCTGTTACTGTGGTACAGCAGAAAATCTCCAGTTTTCTCAGTGCACTCTGTCTTCTAACTCTGCCATTTTTTTGAAACAGCTTTTATAGATAAATGTCATACTCAGCCAGCTTTTTCTTCATTTCATCCTCTGATTTTTGCAGTTTTATTAGTTCGTCTGAATAGTTAGTTAAAGTTTCTTCTATTTTTTCCAGCCTTTTGTTATTTTAGTAAGATATATTCCTTTGGTTATTCATTTATTTTAATCACCTCTAAATACATTTGATTTTTTTCTCTAAATTACTGGAAACCATCTCTTGTACAAAATCTGAAGCTTAAACTACTTTTTGCTGTAGGATTCTTCACAATATTTATCTTCACTTTGTCTAGTTTATTTTCATTCAGGTTCTCTACATTTCTACTTTGCTGGCATACAGGCAGTGGACTTGCAAGCCAGTGACTGGATTTTACTCAAGCTAGCATAATTCATAGCTCTTATTTCTTAGTTTCTTTTTTTCACACTGTGGTAAATGAAATTAAGTGTTTGATCAGTGTGCAGCCATTCTGGAAGCCCAG
Organism: Protopterus annectens; assembly: GCF_019279795.1. Classification (NCBI taxonomy): domain Eukaryota; kingdom Metazoa; phylum Chordata; order Ceratodontiformes; family Protopteridae; genus Protopterus; species Protopterus annectens. The sequence continues at coordinate 463,801,794 of NC_056747.1, forward strand.
TACAACTTCTGATGTTGAATGGTACTCCTATTAGTTATTCCTATCACTTACAGTCTACTGACAGCCTCAGTTGATATTTTATAATTCATCTTGCAACTCTCATGTTATAAGCTCCCACTGTATTTCAGTGTATGATTAACAGACTGCAGTTTTCCTATACACCACAAGGTGGACCTCGTTCTCATTTGATATAAAAGAGAGAAACAAAAGTGAAAGAGGGGAGACTGAAACACAGGGTGAAGGAATTATTGGCCAGATTTTTCTAGTGTCTAGGACAGGGAAGTAAAGTTGCAGATCATGTCTGTCCTCCTCTGAAAATATGGTCGATGGTGATCTGTCGAATCAGGAAAGAAGTCTGGAACCAGTAGTCCCATGCCTGCATCTGATCAGCAAGGGCACAAATAATGTTGGGCCTATTATAAAGAAGCTATATTCGATTACCAGATGGCTGTTGGGTGATCTCTACACTTCTCATCAGTGGAACTGGGTGCCTGACATCCAGAATAGTATCGATGGAGTGGTAAGAGGCTTCGACCACCATTTTATACTTTCATACGATTGTGCTTTTAGCTTCGACTGGGACTGTATGCCTAGGCTTTTTCCCTTTTTCCTTTTCTGAAGTGAAACTGTTTAGCTTTATCTCAAAATAGTATTGACTGTCATTCTGTGGCTTTCATGTTACTCACCCCTCAGTGTGGATTTCCCCTTTAATGCTTTGTGGATTACAAATACCCGGGTTTCATATGAGCTCCAACTTTAGGCCCCATCATGCAGGCATTAAGACTGTAAGTAGTCACTGGCCAGTGAACAGGGTATAGCAGAGTGTTTTCACAGTTTGGTCTGATTAGAACTGATCAGTGTTGCTGTTAGTATTGCTGCATTAAGTGCATTTTTGCTCATATTTGAATTACAAGACCTCTCTTATTGGGTTCTGGGGGTGTGATTTCACTGTATGTATACCTCATATTGCCTTACTGCTAAACATTGTGCTGCTGAAATAATTTGTTTGCTACTGTGCTGTTGCCTGTTAAGACTAGAGTTTCCATCTAGAATAAAATCTGGTATTACTTGCAACCTTGGTGTGTTGGGTGTAAATAGGGGTGTCACCAGAGTCAGGTAGGAAGGAACCAATACACTATTCAGCTACACCTACGGGTGCGCTACATAAGGTTGTATAAATTCTTCTTTCTTCTTCTTTCGGCTTTGTCCCGGTTAGGGGTCGCCACAGCGGATCACCTGTCCACTCATGATTGGCAGTAGAGTTTTACGGTGTCGAGTTGCCAGCCCGGCACCCAACCTTCCATGGAAGGCACACACACACTCATGCCTATGGCCAATTTAGAGTGTCCAATTCACCTACAGCATGTCTTTGGGATGTGGGAGGAAACTGGAGCACCTGGAGGAAACCCACATGATCACAGGGAGGACATGCAGACTCCGCATAGAAGGCACCCCAGCCGAGGATTGAACCGGAGAACCTCTTGCTATGAGGTGACAGCGCTAACTGCTGCACCACAGTGGCTGCCCATAAGGTTGTATAAATTATGTTGCTTAATCTTTTTCTCTCTAATGTTTTGGCAATAAATGTAAATTTTCTTTTTCCTCTTTCATGGGAACTAGTTGTGAGGCATTTCTCTATGGTTCTGCACTGAAAATTACTTTCCCAGTCAACAAAATAAATAAAATAAATAATGTTACTTCTTTATAGCATGTATGTTATAAAGCCTGTTGGAAGAGTGTCAACAGTTTGTGTGAGACACACTATAGAGACTGTACAATTCAGACAGAAAAAGATGGTGATTATTATTTCAGCAAATGCACTACAAAGTATTAATAAAAAAGTATAAAAGCTGACACATTTCTTCTCACTTTTATGTACACTCTAAATATATTTGTGTCTGAAGATAATTATCAAATGAATAAGTAACTTTCTTCTTTTTTTTACAAATAATAACACGCTCATATTAACTTTCTGTTAGCATCTTCTTAAAAGTAATTTAATGGGGGATTAGGTTTGGCATAATGGTTAAGGTACTTGCCTTACAAACACAAGATGCAGAGTTTGATTCTCAAATGGGATAATTGGCTAGGCTTAAAATGACTCACAAGGGCAGTTAGCCTAGTAGTAATCTATGAACCTAAAAGTAATTTAAAATCTCACATTGTCATGCTCAACAGTGAACACCTCTTCTTTTCATGATGATAGGAAGCATAATCTATTCATGATTTATAAGTAGCATGCATCTGTCATATGCAGTGAATGCAAACTGCCCTAAAAACTTTGAAACTTTTCTTGTTGTATAGTAAAGTATAGTATAGTATACTATACTAGACTAGAGTAGAGTATAGTGGCAGTAATAATAATACATTTAGGGGGAGATAATGGAGATTATTCCCTGCTGACATGAAAGTTTGTTCTAGTCAGGAGTAAATCTCTCCTTAACTCTTACCACTCCAAGGATTTACTTGTCTGATTAGTCCCTGAACTTTAATTGATAAAACTGTCAAAGTAAAATCTCCAGTGACTTAATAGTGAAAAATAAATGGTACTGCAATAGTAGGGATGCTACAGAGGTAAAATTCATTTTTTTTTTAAAATACATGGCATGTTTGTGCCTAAAACAGGTTTAGAGGACTGAATTTCAGTTTATTCAAGCAGCCACATACCTGTGCAGCTGACAGATTAAGAAAAGTGCAGGTTACGAAACAAAATATTTTAAACCAACCTGCTAGCATGGGGTAAGGTTTTTACTGACAAATGGGGATTGACTAATGAGTTGAAAGCATCAGAGTCAGCCAGAGTGTAGCCAAGAACAGCAAATGGCTAATTTGTCTGACTTGGGGTAAAATAGAAGGATTGCTTGGGTCAGTTTACTCCCTGGTGGAGACCAAAGAGAGAGAGTTATATCTCTGAGCTATGGCAAGGAAAATCTCATAGCTAGCTGTCTTCTAAATAAGCACAGTGCTCATGTACAAACAGATTGCATGCACATTTTAGAGAAGTTAAGACTTACTACAGAAAATTTCCCTGTAAACAGCTTCAGTTATGCTACATTGGGAGTTATGAGATCCTGTCTGTCCACCTACAGTAATGGGAGTCATTGACAGCCGGTCAAGAAATAAAGGTTGGGAGCCTTAGACTGGGAAGTAAGCTAGGTGTGCAGTAAGATGGCTGGCTGCTGCAAGAAAGTGAAAAGAAAAAAAAATATGTTTAGAATTTTAAGAAAAAAATAGAGAATCATATTTAGACCCCTAGATACAGACACTATAACATACTTTATTCCCATTTTAAGCAGCTCATCTTATCTGTAGCTCACAATACATTTATTTTAAGGAAATCTTAAAAGACAATGGAAAGTCACTTTTTTGAGCCTTTCTACTGTGTTTGTGTGCATGGGTATACTTTGATTCCTAAGTTAGAGTGGTAGTTTTCTTTTGGTATGGAGATTGTGTTTTTGCTTAATGGTATTAATTTTTCCTGTCTCTTCTTTCATGGGTTTATCCTTTCACTTTCTTCAAAAGGTTACTTTTTTACTTTTTTGATGTAATTTACTGTTCCTTTTAGTAATATACTTAAATTCAACTTCTAGTGCCTTTGCTACTGTAAAGCAAGTTTAATTTGTGTTATAATCCAAAATCCTATTTTTATCTATTTCATTATTATTATTTTTTTATTCAGGCTTGGAAATGCATTTGAGGTGGGGTTTTATTACTGGTGTTAGGTCTCATTTTTGTATTGATGGCAGATCATCACTGCTCACCCTCTGATGCACCTGGCTTTGACTATGGGTAACAATTTTAATGTAAAATATGACCACATCTCCCAAATGGCTTCTACTGAATAGCTTCAGCATCACATCACTTTCTATTTTACAGAACAAAAATTCATGTTGTTTAAAGTACATTTTTTCATATGTAGATCAGTACACTAAAATTATATCTTAACTTTGCATGTCAAATGTAAAATAGTTGCTCTGCCCATTTTAACTGTTTGATGTTCAGGTTATAACTTTTTATTGTGTAGAATTTGGGTATGAAATGTTCAGTGTAGTGATTTAAGGGTACTTTCTATAAAATTGCTGTATGCTATTGCACAGCCCAGTTTATAAACAAGTGCTGAAACTATGAACCACCTCAGCTAATCTCTAATGGGTGCATGGATCCAGGAGAAGAGACAAATATATCAGTAGCATAGAGATTCACAGGTGTGCATGCTACTTTCCAGGTAACGCAGCCTCAAAAACATTCAGAAGAGTAATCATTCTGGTAGAAACTCCAAGAACTGAAATGCACAAGTAGTTTTGCTCCACCATCATTTTTTAAGTTGGTTTAGCTGATGATATTGCTTATTGTACCCTTAAGATATTCTCAGGATAATCACTTTGGTGTCAATTTCTAAGAAATGAAAAGCAACAAACATTGCGAGTGCAGACACACACACACATGTGTATATATATATATATATATATATATATAAGTAACAATGCTCCTCCATTCTAACAATTTTCTTAAGTTTAACTAATATGATTGTTACCTCTATTTAAATGGGTTTTGTGAAAAATATATGTATATACAGTAAACCCTCAGTTAATTGGAACTCAAGCAACCAGAAAAAAATTGAAGAAATACAGCACAGTATGAACAGTTCAGTTTTTTCATGTGTTGCACTTTGTTTTCCTCCACAGGAACATACCTTACATTTTTTAAGTTTTAGGGTTTTAAAAAGAAAGATACAAATAAATTCCCTCTCTCCCCAACCTGAGAACAAGTAAAACCTAACAAGTTAAATCACTAAAATGTCAACACTCGCACCATATTCAGTCAGTTTGCATCAGATTGCATATTCTCTCCCCAGTCTCTCATACAGTCTCTTCAGCTTTCATACATGCATTCACTCATTCTTTATCTCTCCAATCTCTCACACACACTCTTTAGCTTTCATACATCTCTCTGATCTCTTACACATAGTAGCTTCTGCTTTCATACATGCATTCTCTCTCTCTTTCTGTTCAGTTCATTCAATTCCATTCCACTCAGCATGCCACTGAAAACCGTTCCACATGCCCCACTTTCTAGCGGAAATATAAGTTTAAAATATTATTATTCCAGCCAGACTTTTAATTACTGTACTTCAACATTAAAATCAAATCAGTACAGTGTTTATGGTAAAGTATAGGGTACAGTATTTGTCAGGTCTACTTTTAATAGTAACTCTCAAGCAACCAGAAACTACACTTATCCAGCATCTACCAATCCCCATGGGTGCTGGTTAACTAAGAGTTTACAGTATTATTCTGTTTTGGAATGTATTTCCATTCATACAGTATTACTTTTATGTACTGTGCCTTCATATTTCAATTTTAGGTCATGTAATGGCCTTTCTACTGTGCTTGTGCACATGGGTGTACTTTGACTCCTAAGTTAGAGTTGCAGTTTTCTTTTGGTATGTGGATTTTGTTTTTGCTTCTTGTTATTGATTTCCTGTCTTTTCTTACATTAGTTCATTTTCTGTTTGTGGAGTTTGTCCTTTCACTTTATTCAAGATGTTATATTATTTATTTATTTATTTATTGTTAACTTTTAGGGTGTAGTTTACAGTTCCTTTTAGTAATGTGCTTAAAAATCAACATTTTAGTGAATTTGCTACTGTAAAGCAAATGTAATTTGTATTATAGTCATAATTCCTATTTTTATCAGTTTCTTTTTTGTTATTATTTATTAATATTTTATTCAGGCCAAGAAATTTATTTGAGTTGGGGTATGTATTACTGATGTTTGGTCTTATTTTATTGATTTAATGTTTTTTTGTTTTTGCCTTCCAAATTACTTATCAAGATGGTGGCAGTTTGACAAATTTTGAAGTATGCAAAGGAGCAAGGATTTGTGACTTAATGAGAGGTCAAGGTGGCCTGTACTAATTTTCTCCAATGCTTGGTATAAATTTGATACAAAGGTAGCTAACATTTTAATTGGTCAGTAATCCTTGCCAGTTTTATGTAAATGTATGTCTGTGTGTGCATGTATATATGTGGGTATGCATATATATATATATATATATATATATATATATATATAAATATAATGTACATATAATGTACATATACACACACACACACACACACACATATGTATGTGTGTGTGTGTGTGTGTGTGTGTATATATATATATATATATATATATATATATATCAAAATATCTCGGAAGCTGGCACAATAAGACCAGTAGTTCAATTCAGAAATTCCTTCTTCATTAAAAACTACTTTGATACAAACAATCCACAAAATAGAATTAATTGGATTAGATAGAGAGGACACACCCCCTTCAGAATGTAAAATTTTTTCCCCACTAGTTCTTATTTCATTCCACCATTATTCTGATAAAGTTCAACTGGTTAACACTATTTTAATGAACGAAAGCGCTTAATATTTTCATATTTTTCAGACTGTTTTGGATTCTATCTTGTGGATTGTTTGTATCAAGGTAGTTTTTAATGAAGAAGGAATTTCTGAATTGAACTATTGGTCTCAGTTTCCTTATTGTGCCGGCTTCCAAGGTATTTTATTTGTTATAGGGTGTAGTTTTACCTCAAAGAACTGTGGACAGTTTTCCTGAGTTTTGTATATACATGTGTATATATATATATATATATATATATATATATATATATATATGTATGTATCAGCGTATATCTATTATAGGGGTGTGTAGGGCGTAATGTTAAGAGTGCAGAATATCTCCATGTCTTTTGCTATTTTTATATATTTTTGTTGACTGTACAGCTTTCCTATCACGCAATTTATCAAATGGGTTAAAATCAAAGAATTGTGTGTCTGGAATATTGTGCAGTAAGTTTGTCAGATACGGGAGTGTCTTTGGTGAGGTAGTAGTCATCAAGAGTTTAGTGTGTGTAAATATATATATATATATAGAGAGAGAGAGAGAGAGAGGGAGCAAAATCATTGTTGGTGCAGATGTCTCATGTGTGCTAGTAGTGATTTCTTTTGGTAAGGAAATCTCTCCCTTTTTCGAGTTGGTATGACAGTGAGTTGGTATAGTTAATTCTTGGGAGTATGAGGGCTTGTCCCCCATAGAAAAGTGTTTTTTTTTTTTTCTTTCTTTTATTGTTTAGGTTGCTTGGATTAAAGATGCTATTTCTTTTGGCATTTATGGCATTTGAGGTTTTGTGCTGGTGATGTTTTTTTTTTTATTTTTATTTTTTGAGTAGATGAGGTTCTGTGTTGTTTTTTGTGATTAATAATTGTGTGTGTGTGTGTGTGTTTGTATATTTATCCTTATAAATATGTGGATGAGTATATACATACACACATGTACACACATCTACACAAACACGTACACAAGAGTATTGCAGATGTGAATGTGCAAGCGTATTCACTTACTGCTGTTTGCAGTATCCTCAAATACTTTACCTCAAGCCTGCAGTGGGATATGGTTGTTAGGATAAAGAAAATCTAAAATATCCCAACCTGTTTTAGGGTGATGGCTGCGGTCTCCAGATCTTATGTCTCTTTCCATTGGCATTTCCTAATGCCAGAAGTGGGAGAAAATGAAATGGGTCAACTGAGGCCATAACTTGATTGTTGTTGAGGGCTGGAGGGCCAACAATTATATTAAAAATGATACCAGAAAGTGTTTCTCAGAGATTTGTCTGAAATGGAAACTTGTACATTAGGGTCTTTATCTATCGTTCTTTTTTTCCTCTTCTGCCTGTCTCAAATATGGATGTGAAGGGCTGGTATTATAATATGAGGTAATACACAGCTAGCAAGATATGCCATAGAGAATCAAAAATATTCATCAATTAAGAAAAAAAGCTATAGACAGTACTGGGTAGCAGTCAACAATTTACAGGCAAGGATTGAGGATCTGCATACAGCTAATACGTATAATCATATAAATTTGTCAGTAACTGATAGTGTTCATCATTAAATCACTATTGCAGTAGCCTTAGCTTATATGAGCTATATCCTGCTTAGGATTTAACAGTCGCCAGCTTCCACAGCTCATGGTCACCTTCCATGTACATAGACTGTTGACAGGTCAAGGAAGGAAGAAGAAAATGAGCAGTCTCAGGTGCCAAACCCTTCTTTGCTTTCCAGTGGCTGAAAAGCATTCCTCATGCAGGCTGTTGAGGACAGATGGTCTAGCTGGGAAGATACTTTCCTCTGGGGGGAAATAAAAACATCCACTTTTAATTTTATGACAAAAACAGTACTTTATTTTAAAGAAATTATTTTTTTTGCTAGGACTTGATGTTTTTTTTTCAGCTGTCATGTGACATTTCTGTCATTTGAAGAGGTGCGTTTTTTTCTTGTTTTTAGTATAAACTTTTGTTTTTGACAAGCTTGTTCTCATTTTTATTGATAATTGTATAAATTATTTTTAGGGTCTAGGTCAAGTGTGTTTTGTGCTTTTTACGGCATAACTTTTAAAAAACATTACTTTCTTGATACTTACCTTTTACCAATTGAGTTTGCCATTACTTGCCTCCTTTCAGGCTTCTCTCTCAGCTTAACCATGGAACAGCTTACTGGTTACTCTGTTCTTTCTTTCTCTGGACATAAAAAAAAAAGTATATTTCAAGACAGCTCTTACCATTTCAGCTGACTGCTTCCTTACCTCAGCTGCATTTGGATGACCCTGCAGTGGCAATTCCAGGTTCCTCAAACCACTCATCTTCTTCCTTGGGTTACTGTGATGTACTCCCTTCAGCCACAATGGAACTGGTGTTAGGCATGTCCTTTGTTATTGTTGGAATGTACTGTGTAGCCATGGGAGAACCACTCTTGTTGGTTTCAGAGGAAGGAGCAGGGAATGCTTCTCTGCAAATTATGAGCAATCATTGAGTCCCCCAATGATGTTAATATACTGCATACAGGGTTACCACAGACAAATGACTGATACCAAAACCATGGATTAAAGATGAATGCAAAATAATGCACTATTATTATTATTATTATTATTATTATTACTATTCCCTTTGGGAAAGCTGGTATCCCTGCTAATTACATTATAGGCAGCACTCTCCTAAATGTAGACCAGTGGTATGTAATCTGGGTACTCAGGTGGATAGCAATCTGAACTTTGACCACCACATATCCACAGTAGTAAGGAAACCCTTCTATGTGGCACATCTTATAAGTAAAGACATCACATCTAGATCTAAGGATGTTATAATTCCAATATACTCAGCCCTCATCAGACCAATAATTGAGTACAATGCTCCCTTTTGCATGTACCTCCTGCACCAATTGGAGAGACCAAAGAGGTTTCTCACCAAGAAATTACAGGGTACAAAAAACAAGTCTTACATGGAAAGACTGGAAGCCCTGTCACTCTGTTCTGTCTCCTACAGGTTGCTAAGGGGTTGACCTATGCGTAACTTACAGGGCAGTCTCTTACCCAGCCTGATGGAAATGCTACACATTCATAAATCACACTGCAGGAGGGTCACTTGCTCCAGGGATCTAGCCTCTGACATGAACAGGTCATACTGGAGAGATAGATACATCTCCCAGAGACTGCCACTTCTCTTAAACAAGCTTCCAGTTCATGTGAAACAGAGGACCTCACTAACCCTCTTCAAACACAGCATGGATCAGTGGATGGGTGGCTGCAGAGTCATTCCTAAGGTGGTGCCCATGCTCCTGCTGGACAGAGGAAGTTGGTATTAACTGTTGTAAACATTTACCTCTATGAACTTCACTTACCTAACCACTGACAATTGGGACAACTCAAGATAAATATGGCTAGGCTTGTAAGGGCTCTAGGGCCATTAGCCTAGTAACCTCTTATGAACCTATAAGATGTCCTTTCCCTGGGTACATGTTCCTGAGATGAGTTGGGCTGCTTCTATATGGATATTCCTGTCAAAAAAGCAGAAAGTTAAACATTTATTTTCCCCTGTCTCTGCTCCTCTAGATAGGGAAGATTTATTGAGCTTAGTTGAGGGCTTAGTTCAAACTTCTAACCCTTCAAATTCTGAATCTCCTGTTAAGAGAAAATTAATTCTTCAGTTTCCAAAGATTCACAAAGTGATGAAAGTAGAATAGAATTAGTGGGAACTAATTCAGTTATTTTTCATTAGGCAAAAGATTCTGATTCTGCTCAGAGTATTTAATTTTTCTGTGGAAGAATTTTTTCATTTCTGAAACCATGTCATGAATTTATAAATATTTTCATTGTGAAAAAATGACATTCCAGTTTTTTTGAAAAAGTATTATGATTTATTACAATTGAATTTCTTCAGCTTACTGTTTTTGCTCCTGTTCTTCCAGCTCAGCTTCATAAGGGGCTGTAACTTGCCTGACAGCCAACCCGCAGTCTCCAAGAAGGCAGATAGACTGTTTAAGGTTCCTCAGTTTTTCAGATATGTATTTTCTAATCCCAAATCTGACCATACAGTGATTTTCTTGTCATATTCATGCAGTTAAGCATTTAGTAAATGCTAATCCCTTTCTTATACAAGGATGTGAAAGCTGTTGATTTAGGAAAAGAGTGCAAGTCTTATTTTTAGAATTCTTAATTGTTAGGGTCACATGTTAAAGTTTTTGTTTGCTTCATTTGAAAATAAGAGAAGCGTTACTGCAACTTTTCCTTCATCTAAGGGCAAACCTTCTCTACATAATCTTATTGCTTCTGTTTCTCATGTAACCATACATTCTCTGAAGTTTTCATATGAATCAGACCATGCCTCTTGCAGAGCAACAGCTACTTGTTCTGTGATGAGAAAGTTTGCCCAATTATGTTTTCAGTATTTGCCTGAAGTCGTAAAAGTTGAAAATTTGAATTATCCACTTGATAGAGAGGTTGTATTTGGACCATCTACTACTGAGGCCCTGAAAAAATGTGATGAGAGAGGGAAACTGATTCAGCAGATGACTCCGATTGTTCAGCCTTCCTTCTCCGAGTATATTAAAGGTTTCTTCCCTAACTCAGGATCCTTTTATAAAAACATAAATAAGCAGACTCCACAATCTTCAGTCAAAAGCCTATGCCATGGAGGATCTAAAAAAAAGGGAGGCGGGGGTCTGCCATAAACAAGGACAATCCATCAAGTCTGAATGACTATCTATCTACAAATTGTAATCCACCCACCATTCCAGCAATCCTTTAATTGTTCCTCAAAATCTGGCTCTCCATTTTTCTGTCTTTGGTAACAGATGATCTCAAACATATGGCTATTGAGAATAATCCATCAGGGGTACAGATGGCGGTGGGAGTCCCTATCACCTTTTCAGGGGGATTCCACCTCATCCACCACATTGAACTTCTTTATTTCTTGCAGTCATTCAGCATCTGTTGGCTCAATGGGGTAATAGAATTTGTCCCTCAGTCCCTTGTAGGGAAAAGATTTTATTAGCCATGTAACTCTGAATATAGCAATTCAGTACAGTCTTATTCTACAAGTGTCTTAAATTATGTCATAACAAAATGTTTTAGCAGACAAGCTGAGCAGGACTAGGCCAAACCCTCATGAATGGAAATTAAGCCAAGATTTTATACAGCTATGGTTAACAACTCTGATAGATCTGTTTGCCTACATTCACTACAACGTATTTACAAAATTCTGTTCCAGACCTCTTTGCAAGCAGGTCTGGAAAACAGATACATTTTCATTTCCTCGGACAGGAATGTTCCCGTATGCCTTTTCATCCTTTCAACTGATATCCAAGGTCATTCTGAAGATTCAGAAGAACTCTCCAAAGATCATTTTGGTGACTCCCTTCTGGCCTGAGCAACAGTGATTCTCCTTTCTGTTAGAAATGGCCTAGGGAATTACCACAAGCTCTTCACAGACTGGACCTGTTCACACAAGACAGGGTTTGCTTTATATGTCAAAGCTTGAAAAAAATTCAACTGTCTGCCAGGATGAAAGAATTTTAATACCTTTTAGGTACTTATTTTCTGAGGTTATGCAGCAGGTGTTAAAGGAGTCAGAGAAGTCTTCTACTAGGTAATCATATATTAGCGAATGGAAAAGATTTTCTGGTTGGTGCCACATTAAGAAACAAAACCCTTTTAAGGCTAGCATTTCTCTGGTTTTACAATATTTGTGTGAGTTATTTTCCACTGGCATTTCTTATTTCTCTGTCAAGGTTCAGCTGTCAGCCATTTCAGAATGTCTGCCCAAGGATCCCCCTCTTTCTGTGCACTCCCATGTTAAGATATTTTTGAAAGCTGGTTCTGCATACCCATGCACCTAGAAAACGGGTGGCTTCTCCTTGGGAATTTTAATATTGTTTCAGAAAAATTAACTCTCAAACTATTTGAGAAAGGTCATCAGGCTGATTTTAGGTTCTTAACATGGAAAACAGTTTTACTGATTGCTCCGTCTTCTGCAAGAATAGTGCCTGAGTTGTAAGGTTTTATGATAAGTCAACCTTATCTCATTTTTCAAAATATAAGATTTCTTTGGAAGCTAATCCATTGTTTATGCCAAAAGTGGTATCTGAGTTTAATTTCAGCCAAATGGCCCATCTTCCCGTCTTTTTTCCAGAACCCAAACATGAGGGAAAATGATTATTTATCCTCTGGATGTCCATAAACAAGTCATATATTATCATAACAGAACAAAGACTTTCAGAAATTTTGTTCATTTATTAATTTCTTATGAAGGCAAGAAAAAAGGACAACTGGTATCAAAGCAGAAAATTTTCAAGTAGTTGTCCCATGTTATTTCCTTGTATTACTTCCATCATAACAAGTCAATTCTAGGCAAGGTCGAGGCATATTCCACTAGGGGCATGACTTCTTCAGGGTTCTTTTGAAAAGGAATGGCCTTATAGAAGTGTTCTAAAGGCAGCAGCTTGGTCTACTGTATGTACTTTCACAAAAATCAAGCCAAAGTCAAAAGTAACTTTATTGTCATTCAGCCATACACAAGTATACAGCTGAATGAAATTTCATTCCTCCAAGCTCATGCACAAAAACAGAACACAACAATATGTAAACAAGAAGCAACAAAAATACACATATACAGCAACAGTGAAAAATGAGCCAACTGAAAACCAGAAGCTTTAAAAACTGAGCACAATTCATGGAATACTTCAGTCATCCTCTACACCATCTCTCATGCATCACCAGCAACATACAAGTCCCAGTCCTTTCATCTGACCATCCTCTTGATACCACAGACCTTACAACTTCCATTGACTTCATGCCCGAACGGCCACACCATCACCAGCAACATCCAAGCCCAAGTCCTTCCTTATGACACCTCCTTGTAGTTTATTAAAAAAATCTGGATTATTTCATTATACACTAATTAACTAGGGGACAGCTATAAAACATTTAGTTTTATCCACTGAAAACATTAAAAATATCCAAGGATTAAAAGCTAGAAAAAATAAATAAAATCAGATGTTTAAAATCAGTTAGAATACATTTAATATAAAGGACATAATGAAATTAAAAATAATGTAAGTACATTAATGTCCATGAGATTAAATATCCACATTTAGAAGCCAAAAAGGAAGCATCTAGACTTCTATAAATGGATTTCACTAAGAGCAAATTAGAGAACAATTTATTTCCAGAAAGCTTAGACACCTATTGTTAAGGTGCTAAATGTGGTAATGAATACAACCCAAAGATTTATATCATGGGAGAGATATTCCAGTGATTCTTTTTTTTAATTAGTTTAACCTGAGGTGGCATGATTGAAAGGCATACAGCCTGAGTAATAATAAGTAATTGTAGATACTAGTTTAAGTTACACCAGTTCTGTAACAATGAAATGTAGATAGTAGTTTAGGTTGCACCAGTCCTGTAACAATGAAATGATGTTGGTGTTATATTGCTATTGTTATTTTTTTGTTCGGTTGATGCTGTTAATCAGTTGGTACATTGAGGAAGTTTTGTGTGATTCATTTTATTGGAATTCAAAATGTATATTATGTGGAATGGAGAGCTGTAAGTTTAACATTAGTGGTAAATATTTGTAAAGATTTAATCTGATGTCTGAATGTATTGAAAATTAATGAAGCATTTCTCACAGATATTGTATGGTGCTACCAAAATGATTTACAGATGGTATTATGTAATTTCCAAGTAACGTATTTTACTTAAACCAGACAAATCTAGCTTATTGCTAATTTTATTGACTAAGGGTTCCATGATGGAGACAGACAACAGTACAATAAGGAACTTTGCCTAACATCCTTATTAAAGTTAATTCTGTCAGGTTATGTGCTAGTGTTGATATGCAGAGCAGACTTTATTTCTAGGTAAGGTAAGTTTTCAGCTTAAATTGTGAAAATCTTAAATTGTTAGGGTTTGAAAAAGATTTTCTTTCTTATTTCATCAGAAGCATTTATTTTTTGTAAAGTAAATGAATTAAATTGGCATTATTTATATAAAACAAACCAAGAATAGCTATGGTCTTATTAATATTACCACGAGTTTCTCAGAGTGTAATAACCAGTATGCTGTAATTCCATGTCAAACGAGCATTCGCTTATTGGTATCCAAATTACCAACTATCCAACTAACATTTCTGCTATGACTATCCCCCTTTTAATGATTATTGTATCACTACCTTTTAACATACACAACATATCAATTAGTTTTCTTCCAAAATTAATTATATGTGTATCCAAATCTCAAAACAATATCACTGAATTAAAAACACATCTCTCCTCTATAGACTGGTCCCTGAATTTGCTGTCTTAAGAATCAAACTTTACTATAAAACATCTCAGTCAGACTTCTTCTCAACCTGTAAAACATCCATTTCACAATAGTTTATCAACCCTTTAAGTACAGCAAAGCAGAATGGTTCAACAAAGAACTCAACACCCTTATGAAACTTCATGATGAGCTACCTGAGAGCAATTCACTGCCCTATACAACATTATCAAACAGATAATCAGAAGATATAAATCTAAATATGGTATCAGTAAGCAAGCTTTACTTTAAACTTTACACCCACTGACTTCCTCTTTTAATTTATTAACCTACATCACCACCGTTTTACCATCTTGCCTCTCTGCACCCCGCTAATGCCAACCACCCATTTATTTCAGGAAGGTTAAAAATAAAGATATCATACCTCTTCTTGAACAAATTTCACTTCAGTCTCTCACTGGCTTTGATACCACTGCAGAGAATGTGTAATAAACCCATTACTACTCATCTACATCCTTTACCTTACCTGAAACACAATGCCCACTACATGGAAATGAACTGTAGTTAAACTTATTGTAGAACAATCTAAACCCATCTATGCTGCATACTTCTGACCAATCACTATTCTACTTTTCTTGTGACAAAATGCTTCAGAAACTCCAACTTCCCTGAGAATCCCCCCTCCTCCAATAATCATCCCCTCATACTCTATGCAAACAGTATGGTCATTTACCAGTCAAGTCACTCTCACTCCTACAGTCAGTCCCAATTTCAGTCAGACTTACATGAGCTCCATCAATGACTCATAAACCATAAACTACTACTCAACCCCATCCAAGACCAAAATTATGCTTTTTGGAACTCCACAGAAAATGTTCCCAGTGCCTGACACTTTAAATATATTTGACTTACATAACCATACTGTAGAAGCATTATTCACTTTTAAAAATCTAGGACTATGCCTTTAAAATGATATAAACTTCCATTTCCAGGTAGACAGAGTTAGAGAAAAAATAAACTACCTCCTCTTCTCAGCCAAAAATTTCTCCCATTTTCTGTTTCAGCCAGCCAGAGCAACCACTGGCAAAGGAGAACTTTTTCAGCTAGAATATGAATTACTCATTTTTGCATCCACTTACAACAAATACACCACCACACTTCACACAATCTCTGTCATCTACCATTTCATTACAAATTCTCCCCTCTGTGAGCATCATTGTATCAACCAAGAAAAAGCCAAACAGCCACCTATAACACAAATATCTAACCTACTGTTAGGATCTTAATTGTACAAATGCCTCCAGGTCTAGACAATTATTCTCTTTGCAGCTTAACTTCATGAAAAACCTCATCATATGACCAAATACATTACCAATAATCCATACCAACTCACGTTTCTCCATAGAACCAAACTCCATAGCACTGCACATGAATTCTCTCAGTCTTCTTCTACTCTTTGACAAGCTATCTCCATTGACTGAAAGAAAGTTGGCACTTACTACAAATTCAGAATGCAACTCAAAAAGCACATCTTTATCCAAGCCAAATGCTCCTGCTTTAACTCGGGACATATAATCTAACACACTATCCCTATCTCCTTTCCACTTCTTTTCTCCTGTCACAGAATTACTGAAGGATGACCCATTTTTGAAACTAATGTAAACATTGTACATTACACTCTTCTTATTTACTGTAATGTACATGCACAGTTTGTCAGTGCAACTAATCCTAATCCCTTTGTTATTGCTTACATCTCTCTCTTTTGTGTATGAAATGTTTTGTAATTCCCCCAGGCTGAGCCTGAAATTGGTCAGTACTGATCAGTGCACTACCTCAGTAAATAAATATAAGTAAGTAAAATAAAGTAATTAGCTCACTTCCTACCTACAGTAGTACATTGTACTCTCTAATAAGCAGCATGGATTCTGGTCAGGCAGATGTGCCATGACTACACTATGTGCACCCACAGATAATATTTTGCAAAACATGGATAGAAGCAATCTTACTGTTTGCATTGATCTCATCTGAGCTTTTAATTTTGCCAGTCACACCTTGCTTTTATTGCACCTTACTGACATTGGCATTAGTCTACAGACTACCACATGCTTCAAGGACTTTTTTCACAAACAGATCATTTAGGATAAAAATTGACTTCTTCTTTCATCATCCCCCCCCCCAATCTGGTGGACACAAAGATCAGTTCTTGTCCCACTTATTTTCTTTCCTCTCCTTTCCTCCATCTTTAGTAGCAAAATTCCATGTGACCTACCTAGTCTACCACTTATTTATATGTAGATGACATGGTTATCTTTAGATCTAGTCCATACTCCAAAGACATATTAGAACTAGTACAAACCCCAAAAACATACTGAACCTGCCACAAAGTAATCTCTTATCACTTACCAAATGGCTTAAATCCAAGAAACGTATACTTAACCCCAAGAAAGCTAAAACCGTGATTTTTAGGATTCACCAGAAACTGTCAAAAACATGCCACCCCCAAAATCAAAGACCATGATAACAGTCACAACACTGAAACCACAACTGCCTTCAAATACCTTGGCATGTTATCATACCCTAAACTTTCAAACTGATATTGAAATAAAAAAGATAAAAATGAACTACTTGTTTTGGGGCTCAGAAGATGTCATACCTTTTATCACTGCCTGACAGGTTGGCTATAGGCAAGGGCATACTATTAGTCCGTAGTGAATATAGCCTAGCACTGATAACAGCATCCAAGAAAAATACCATAACCCTCTAATCCATCTTCAACAAAATCTGTCACTACATAAACTTATCCCCCATACAGAAACACCATTGCCTATCTGTCAAGAAAGCCAACTGGCTGTCCATTCAGTAAACAGCAGACCGATTACTTGGATATTCTCTTTGCTCTTTCCTCCCAGTGTAATGCCAATGCCTCCACTTATGACCTCAGATGATTTTCCTGCTGAGGCCCAATACTTGAAGCCACCAGAACAAACTGCACTGATCATAGTTTCTGTGCTCTAGCCCCACCCCACCCAAACTGTGACCTTCTGTCCCACCCCAATTAAGGAACTCTTCACCTTTTTCAAATGTAGTCCATAATTTACAGTGGATGTCAGCCTCTCAGCACAACTCATTGACCCATGTGTGATATTAGTCTGCCAAGGAGGTGGCCTAATGTTGCTTGGTACTTATGCATGGTCCACTTTTTTATTATATGTATGGTCCATTTCTTGCTGTATTATTAATACCCCACATGCTTATACACATGGGGAATAATACATAAACTTGTGAATTACACAAAATATGCACTTCTTAATGGAAGATACATAGCTAGGGCTCATCTATCAAGAGTGCTTTTTTTTCACTGGACGGTTTGCGGTTTTAAACATTTATTAGGTTAAGTAAAAGGCTGTACTATAATTAGATCTGAATAATTGTGAAATAATAATAAGGTAGAATTCCTAAATACTGTGCACAGTTTCACAGGGCTGAAACATGCTGTAAATCGTATGTAAGAGCCATATGTAATTCACAAACAGTCAGCACTTCTGACATGCAATAGGCATAGAAATTATGTCACAAAACAACATTTGCACTTCGCTAAGTTATTAATTACGGATGATACTGTATAGGGAAACAGAAAACTACAGACCACCACTAACTAAGGCAGGAATAATAATGTCAAAGGGTCAAGAACAGTGATATTATATTCAGGAAACATTCTGTAATAATACCATAATGTCCTCTACATGTACTTAAGAATATTACCAAAATTCATAATTTAACATAGCCACATATTGAGGTGGAGTACCTTGCATATAAATACTATGTCACATCCATACATGTTACTCCTTTGACACAAGTGATAACATGAATTGCCTACCAGGGGGTCAGCCAACAGAAGTAGATCCATTTATTTAAATAAATGTAAATGCCTCATACTTTATTTTCATGACAACTGTTCTGTGAATGTTTGAATCATGCCTGCACATGACTGGGAGTTCCAGCAGAATGGAATACAATACCTTTAACAGTACAGCACAGCACTACTGCAAAAGAAATCAGCATGATGGTATATTACAGGTGCAGTATCACATATAAACCTATCCTATTTTAACATGTACTGCCAGGAATATTTCATTTTGGCTACAATACAGACTGAGATGGCGCATGATACACACTCGTAAAGCTGGGCAAGTTATATATACAGTGCAACATCAGTACAAGCTTCTTTTATGAATTGAGTTTCTTATGAACTATGTGCTAGCCATACTGAACAACTCCCTAGTATGCACTATGCACTGTATTTGTAAATCTGGTGGTCCGTGTTTAATGTAATGACATAGTTTTACTTTTACACAGTTTTAAATTCTTGCATTGTGATGTACTTTACTGGTGAATAAAAGAGGAGTTTGCCTTCCTGAAAAAGACATTACTTTATTGTTTGCTAGATGTGTTCCTTAAACTTTTTCATGAATAGTGTGAGATTGGCAAAAGCTGTGATTTCCTTGGGTAGTGAATTCCAAAAAGCAGAAGTAGCTTTGCAAAAAGATTTTTCATAGATAGCTTAAGAGAAAATATTTCTAATTAGTTTGAGAGCAGTGTTTGATCAAAGGCAGTAAGTAGATACATGTATTAGAAGTTTGTCTGCAGAGGTAGACAGTATCTATTGTAAAGCAGTTTGAAGGTATTTTGTGCAGAAAAGTAGTTCTGGCAGTGATGGAGAGACATTTTGCACTTTGAGCAGAGATGCAGTGGAAATTGATTGAAGTGGCAAGACTAATGAGTCTTGGAATCTTGCTTACATCATTTTGTAATTTAGCAGCATTTTGCCTTAATAGAGGGACAGTGGTAAATAAAGCATGATGGAGTCTAGGGATTAGAACACTAATGGCAATCAAACATTGAGCTTCAGAGGTAAGTAGATTTGAAATACTGTTGAAGAATGTTAGAAGTGGTCATCTCAACATGATAGCAAAAATGAGAGTATTGTCTAAAAGTACTCTGACATATGTTTTTATGTCATAAATTGGAGGAAGGTTCTACACTGGTCTTTAATATAGTGAGCACACATGTTTGCTAGTCCGTTTGCTGTCAGAAACATGATTATTGTAGATTTGCTAATATTGATGGTTAATTTGTTGTTGAAAAGACATCCAAATTAGGTAAAAATTATGTTGTATCATGCATGCACCTGCTGCATCGATTTATGAGCTGTAGTTAAGACAATATTGTGCGGTGGTGGTGCTGCGGTAGCGTTGTCGCCTCACAGTAAGATGCTGTCCGGTTCGATTCTCAGCTAGAGTGTCTTCTGCATGGAGACATGCATGAATGGGCATACCTTTGTTGAAGGTTGTGCGTCAGGGCTGATAACCTGGTACGTAAAAATCCACTGCCAATCATTAGCGGACCGGAGTTCCGCTGTGGCGACCCCTAACTGGGAAAAGCCGAAAGACGCAAAGTTAAGACAATATTGTCTGTATACAGAGTAATGCTAAATACTGTTTAAAATAAAAGAGGGAATGGAGCAGTACAGATCCCTGTGGAACTCATTTGGTTAATCTGTTTCAGTGTAGGAATTTTGATCAGTAATAGAGAAAAGTATATTAGATAAGTAGTTCCTAAACCATAATGTTACCTTTGGGGGAAAATCCATATTCTGTATATTTAAGCTATAGTTGGCTGTAATTTAGAGCTTCAAAGTCTCTGTTTAGGTCCAGAAAGATAGCATTTGTAAGCATACCCTTCTTCATGCTACAGTAAATTTGTAAGGTTAGAGAAAATATTGCTGTTCCAGTTCTGTATTTTGGCCAGAGGCCATACTATTTGTTACTCAGAGTTGTGTTTCTAAATGGATTCTGCAGTTGTTTGTAGATTTTTGCTAAGGGGCAAAAGTTAGCAGTTGGTCTATAATTTATAGGAGAGTTGGGGTGAGGGATTTCAGGAGTGTGGTATTAAAAGCACGATTAATGCTGGGAGGTATTGACTCTGTGGTCAGAGAAAGGTTATATATGTGTTAGAGGTCTAGAGAGATATATAACTGGTTTTCAGTATTGTGGGATGCAAGTAGTAAAAGAGAATTATATCTGTAATTGTTTTGAGATGTTCTGCTAAATGATTTTATGTAGAAGAAAAGGGGGTGGATAATTTAGCTGGGGCAAAATAGAGGGGGGAGTTGATGAGTAAGATGAGATGCTGTTAGGTGGCAAGACAGAAGCTGAGTGAGATTTTGGGAATATTTTGTTATGAGAAGTGACTTATTCCCTGTGGCATCAAATCAAAATGACCCAGCAACAACCCAACCACCCTTGCATTCCCAGAACCTACGCAAGCATGAGGTATCTTTAAGTAAATAAGGCATCCACAAATTATAGGAATTATAGCATTTTGGAAGTATAGAGAAGTACAGAATGAGGAAGAAGTATTCCATTCAAGAAAAAAGGAATAATTTTGGACAGTCAGTAGAGCAGAGGGACAGATTGAAAATGATGATTCTATTTCCATCAAGAAAGTAAGAAAAACTTTAAATTTAGATTCACAGGAAAAGTTGAAAAAAAGGAGACTGAAGAATGGGAGACAGCTGGGAAGAATGGCACATAAAATTGTGCTTTTTCTAGTTGTTGTTTTTAGGACAGGAAATAAGTAGCAAAACAATTGGTGAAACTTCACAAGGTAAGAGGGTTATTCATAGTCATTTTACAGAGAAAAGTCTCTTGAAATAACTCAAAAATTCTGTAGTGTAGAAGGCATTGGAACCTGATGGTTCTGTTCTAGAATGGTTTAGATAACCTGAGAGGACAACTATTAATGGCACTATCTAACATTTCAATAGGCCATGGGGAGTAGGATAAGGTTTCTGAAAACTGGAATAGGGCAAACGAGATTCTCCTTCATTCAAATGGAAGCAAAACATTCTGGGCTCTATTAAATTCCTGCTTTGTCTTTACTTGTATGGAGAATTATAGAACTTTGCTGAACGAATACCTGAATGCCTGTCTGCAGGAGGACCTGAGGATGCATTGACTCATAAGAGTGATGCCATATCAAGCATATCTGTTTGTGTTTTGGATATTAAGGTCCTATAATTTTTTTTCTCCCCTCTCATTTCCCTCCTATCCCAGGTTTCTAACTCCCTATTTTGCTACAAGGTTGCTTGTTACCTCTAGCTTCCTGGTGAGACAGACTCCTGCAAACAATTTCTAAGTATCTCTGCATATAGAAAGAAACCTGCTGCTCAGCCTTAGGAGCCCTGCTAACAAGCAAGAAAGTATGTGTTTTATTAAGCCTAGTGGCAAAGCTGAACACTGCCTTAAAAACTGTGGTTTCAGTCAGGCGCTTGAACTAGACAGGATACCCAGCAGCCATACCCCCTCTCCTCCCTTTTAATCTTTTTGTCTTACTTTATCTTCTCTATCCTCTCCATTTGCTTTCTCCCATATTATAACTACTGAACCTTGCAATATTCTTTTTTTACCTTCCATCCCTATACTTTAACCTTGGCTGCCAAACAATTTGTGACCACTAGGTGGCACCCTGAACTGGGCTATCTCTTCTGTAATTTATACCTTTTGCTCCTAGAATGGAACCCATTTAAAAGATATGATCTTAATCTAACTAAGAAAGAAGGACTGTCTTTCCGGCCCTTTTCCTCTACCACTCTTTCTGCTACTCTCCTCTTTAATAGCAAGTAGCTACCCCTCCATATTCTCCACCTTCCAACCTGGCCTCCTCACTTACCTGTACCAACTGAAAGTACCACGGGAGTCGGTGCTTACAGATTGTTTTCTGCTGAACATTTTTCACTTACTTGTCTCAACCCGCTCCGTTCGCCCTACGGGCTCACTCCGCTCCCCTACCCTAACCCCAATTCCCACCTACCCCCAGTACAGTTAACTTTGTACCCACATAACCTCACCCACAGCTACTTAACCACCTATCACAACACACTTCCAATTAACACTTTTCCCACCTGGATAGTTCCCAATCACCACTCAACAACCTTACTACTACCAGCTGTACTTACTAACTTTACCTAACTTCCCTTTACATTTCTATCCTTCTAACACTCTAACTTTACTCCTTGCTTCATTCCACTCTAACCCCTACAACTCTCACATCCACCCTCTTTCATCTCTAAGCACTACTTATACCATCTCCACTTAACCTACCCTTTAACAGTAATCCAATAGCATTTCTAATTAACTCCACCTCTAAGCTCCCCACCACTCAGAACTCTCTTGGCCTCCTTCTCTTACCGCTTTTATTTCCCTGCTCCATACACCCTATACTCCTACACAATACTACATACCTTCTTTCACTTCATACCACACCTTACCCCTCCTCTCCAGTAGCCTCTAAACATAACACTACTTACACATACCTCCTACTCTTACCCACTATTCTAGCTGCCCTTACTCTAGCATTCTCACTAACCTTCCTGGAACATCACACTCTACTAAAACACCACCACCACTACCAACATACCCAATCAGACTCCCATACAAATTCCCTAAAACACATTAACATAATTTCTATTTCTAGCTATACCCTTCCTAAGTACCACAGATCTACCCATATCACTTACCTCCTTGACAAGAAACTCCCATACAACTACCTCAAAATCATAAAACTAATACAAATACCCCTACAACATCCTCTATTAGATGGTGATATCCATCCTAACCCTGGTCCACATACAACAGCCCCCAGTGACCTCCTCAACCAAAGAACCTACACCACTTCCACCCCAACAAGATCATCCAACTCCCTTCTGATAGCTCACCTTAACATCCATAGCATCAACAACAAAATATCCCATCTTCATGCACTTCTAGATGTGCACAAATTTGATATCCTCTGTATTACTGAAACTTGGCTGAAACCCTCAGTCAAAGATCATGAAATAACCCCCCCCCCCCAGGATATAACATCCTGAGAAAAGATCATACCACCAAAAAAGTGGGGGTGTAGCCATATTCTATAAATCAGAAATCCAACTATCTACCTTTAATGTCCCGCTACCCACAAACTCCACAACAAAAACCCTATCAGCCAAACTTCAAATCAATAACCATAAATCCATCTACATAATCTGTTCCTACCTTCCCCCAGGTAACAATATCAGTAATCTAGAGAATATACTTAGTAGCCTATCTATATACCTACCCCAGGAAACCATTGTCTTAGACGACTTTAATATAGACTGGTCTACTTGTATTTCCCCAAATCCCACTAACCACATAAATCTTTATGGTTTCTCACAAATGATAACCACCCCTACAAGTATCCATAAACAAAGTGGCAAGGAAACCATACTAGACTGGATTCTCATTAACAGTCATCCCTCAACTTATAAACATGGAATCCTTTCTGACGACATCAGTGACCACGCTCTTACCTATATAATTAAACAAAAACTTCATAGACCCAATCTGACTATTTTTAAAACCTCACGCTCAAAAAAAAACTTTCATCCTGAGAACTTCCAAACAGAACTGAAGGCTTGCGATTGGTCTCCACTGCTTCATCTTCAACTTGATGAAGCAGTCACCTACTTTAATACTAAGTTCCTTCAAATCCTAGACCTCCACGCCCCCTATCGTTCATAAGAACAAAGACCAAAACTGCCCCATGGCTCACAAAACAAACTAGGCAAAAAATCCTCCTAAGAAATAAAATCTGGGCCAAGTGGAGAGCCTCTAAAAGCTCTTCTGACCACCTTTACTTTAAACAACTAAGAAATGCTACAAAAAAGACATCCAACTTGACAAAAGAAACTATTACTTTCACCTCCAACAAACCCACAATCAAAAACCACAAAATGTCTGGTCAGCTATCAACAAACTACTTAATCCAGGCCACACCAAGTCTCCCACACCATCAGGAATTGCCCAAAATAACCCTAAACTAATAGCTGATTCTTTTAATACCTATTTTATTGAAGCCATACAAACTCTAGCAAGCTCTCTATCTCCCACCAGCTCCCTCCCACCTAATGCTACAACAAACTCAACTCCTCCTTTTCACATGCAACCTGTTCCTACATCCCTCAT